>NW_021319178.1:22093967-22101141 GCF_001605985.2 Dendrobium catenatum
TATGAATTTTTGAAATTTCTATATTAATTAAAGTACTTAAATTAATTAAAAATTAATTCATGTTAAAAATAGTTTTTAAATTAAATTAAAATTTAAATGTTTCTAAAATTTTAAAATATTTAAGATAATTTTATTTAGTATATTTGAAATTATTTAAATCTAATTCTACTTAATTATGAATTAAATATTCAAATGTTTAAATCATTAAAAAATAGTAAATCATAAATTTATTTAAATTTAAAATTAAATATATTGGGATAATTATCTAGTTTTTAAAATATTTAAAAAAATAATTGTTTTGAATCTAATTTTGGAGAATATAATTTTGATTATAATAAATATTTCTATTTTTCTACGACTGCCTTGCCTACTAATATTTTAGGTCCACAAGATCAAATTGTAAATAAAAACAACTCAAGATTGGGAAGATTAGGACTAAGTCAACTTATAATGTATGTCAAGTGTCTTTTACCTTTTCTTGAATCCATTGTAATAATGCGGGTCCTGATGCTAAGTAACCTTGCATACATGCACACACTTGTGGGAAAAATTCTAACTGTTTTAGAGTTTTTTATTTTCAATCATATCATTCAGGATGATCCCAAATCATCTTGGACAATCAGTTAAAAAAAGAAACCCTAATTAGGGCATCTTGGTTAAGGTAGGCATAATTAAACAAATCATCTTGGATGATATTATCATCGTACAGGACGATAGGATTAAATTAGAAAGAATCAGCCACCACATCCTTTTAGTCATGTTTTATTTTTAGACATCATCCTGGATGATACACTATAATTATGACTAAATTACTTTTGCAATTAAGGAAAGCAATTAAGATTTGATTAAACTATCATATCATCCTAGACGATCGAAGGATTATCTGGGATGATTAGTTAATAAACCTTAGTTCTTTCTAGATGATCCATAATCAGTCTGGCTCCATCCAAGGTGATGTTCGAGCTGATATGTGATATTTTATACTAATTATGCTGGACAATCAAGAAATCGGCTTGAATGATCAAGTTATTTTTTTATCGTCAAGACATCCATCCAGGGTAATATTCTGGCTGATATGTGACATTTTGTACTAATTGGCTCGGACGATCGTGAGATCATCCTGATGATCAAGTTACTTTTTCATCATCCAGACATCCATCCAGGGTGATTGTTTATATAATATTCAATGAATTAAGCTAATCATACAGGATGAAATACAATCATCCTAGATGATCTAAACAAAGGAACCTTCTAATCATTTAAACTCTCCCAAATCATCTTGGCTAATTGAGCTAAATTTGAATTGATCGTACGAGACGATCGGTCAATCATCCTTGATGATATTTATCGATTAGTTACAAATTAGGGTAAATTTGGAGCCCTTGTTTAAAAAATCTCTTATTTTCTCAAGAAGTGATCTTTTGCTGTTGTCCTGACCTAAGAGAGCCAAGAGGAGAGGGAGAGCAAGGGAGAGAGAGAGAGGATCTTGTAAGGGGGAGCTTGTGAGGGGTTTCACAAAGGTTGCTCCAAGCAAGGATCCGAGTCGTCTTCTCCAGTCATCATCCCCGGTTCCATAGAGGTTTGAGAGAGGTCTACTTCAATAACTAATTGATGTTCTCTACCTGCTTCAAGAGGAAGCAAAAGGAGTTGGGTTCTCTGTCTTCTTTAGGAGGAAGCAAAAGGATTTTGGTTCTCTGCTTTCTTTAGGAGGAAGCAAAAGGACTTGGGTTCTCTACCTCACCAGGGTCGGTGGAAAGGAGTTTTTGTATGGGCTTCTATACCTTACTGTGGGGGAAAAAGAAGAGACACTAAATTTAGAGCAATACCTAAAGGAGAGGCTCCGAGGAGTGGACGTAGGTCAATTTGACCAAACCACTATAAAATCTAATGTGTTCTTTCTTATTATTCTTCCATATTTAATTTCGGCACTTTAATTTCTATGGTGATTGTTTGGTTATTCGGAGAAATTTTTAAATACCCTTTCACCCCTCCCCCCCCCTCTTTGTTAGCCTTGGGACTAGTTCATAAGATCTTAACATTGCTAACGAACTTTCAAGTAGTAATAGACAGAGATTCATAAAAATGTGTTTTTGAAAACTTTTTAATTTCGATCAATGGATAACTTTGGTAATCATAATACTGCTGAAGGGTATTTTATTACCCGACCATCTTTATTTTATAATATACCTTTTAATTTTTAGAAAACTTGCATGTCTATATTTTTACAATCGATTGACTATTGCATGTGGATGCTTATTAAGGATGATTATTCACCTATGTCACGTGAAATTAATGGCATTTAAACTGAACTTTCTTTTACTAAATGGACTTTTGATGATAGTAATTTAGCGCAATTGAATGCAAAAAGCTTGAGCTATTTTTTCTGTGCTTTGAAATTTGAAGATTATATGCGTGTTTCAACTTGTTATACTAGTAAAGAAATTTGGGATAGATTATGTATTACTTATGAAGAAATAAATGAAGTTGAGCAATCTAAGTTGAATATTTTATTGCATGACTATGAACTTTTTTGTATGAAACCTACTGAATTAATTTCTGACATGTATACTAGATTTACTCAAATTGTCACCTTATTGCGTGCCTTAGGAAGAGAGTTAACTAACTATGAAAGAGTTAGTAAAATTTTGAGTTACTTGCCTTCTTCTTTTGATGCTAAGATTACTGTAATTATTGAATCTAAGGATTCGAATGCTTATTTTTTTGATAACTTAATTGGGTCACTCTTTGCTTACGAGCGAGTGAACCAAAGACAACTTGATGGAGGTGAGAAAAAGAAGGAGAAAATTATGGCGCTGAAAGCTAACAATATGAATACAAATTCTTCTTGATCTGAAAGCGATTATGTTGCCTTAATCACTACGTAATTTAAAAACTTTCTAAGGAAAATTCACAGGTATCATCAGAAGTGGAAAAAAGGTAAGGAAAGTAAAAATTTTAAAAATTCTTCTGATACAATTTATTTTGAATGCAGGAAACTAGGACATGTCAAAGCTGATTGTCCTACACTTAAAGCTCACCCAAGAAAGGAGAAGGGTGAGGAGAAACCCAAGTTCAGGAAGGACAAGAAGTGGTTCCAAAAGGCATTCTAAGCAGATTCTGCATCTAACTCCTCTGAGACTGAAGATGAGGAGGAGACAACAAACTTATTCTTAATGGCTGGTGATCATCTTGGTCAGACTAACCAAGAAGAGATATGCTAACTAAGCTATGAACAATTACTTGAAATTTGTGAGAAAATTCATGCATCATATAGGAAACTTAAGAAATCGCATGCTAGTTTGAAATTTGAGTTTTTAAATTTGTAAAAAGACCATGAAGTTCTATTTAAAGATTAATTTATAATTGATAGTAATCACATATATTTACTTGATGAGTTTGACGAGTTAAATAAAAAGCATTCTGAGTTGGTCATTGAGCATGATTTATTAAAAGCATCCCACACAACACTAAAAAAAAGATTTTAAAACATATATTAATGAATCTGAGCATAGAGAGAACTGTTTAAGAGTTGATAATACCATTTTAGAAAGTGCTAACTCAAGGTTTAAATATAAATTGAATGCACTTGAGAAAAATATGAACACACTCATACCTGAAAAGTTTTTCAATCCTGATCAAAAGCCAAAAGTTTTGAAACCTAGGAGGAGACACTATAACCAAAATAGATTAGTACATTTTTTTCATGGTGTTAGATGTTTTTTCATGTGGTATGCTTAGACACATTTCAAATACTTGCACTATTCATCATAGTACATATTGGGTGTGGAGACCCAAAATGCATGATTCACAGTATAACACATATGCATTACATTCTTCTTTCTATAAGAAGGGACCCAAACTTATTTTAGTTCCTAAATCTAACGTTTGATAATTTTGTAGTCTTGCTCTTATAAAAGGCTTCATGAGAGCACGTGATACTTGGACAGTAGAGGCTCCCGGCACATAATTGTATAAACTTGTTGCTTAATAAAATCTGATTTGCATGTTTTCTGATTTATTGCTCGTTATTTTTTTCTATTCTTTCTTTTTAGTTTTGAGTGTTAATTTTTTATTTGCTGTTATTTTATAGTGTTTTCATCTTTGAAGTTCTCTTTTTATTTTCCTTTTTTGTCATAGTTAAAATAATATTTTATGTCTTATTTTTATTTTTGAAAATTTGTTGTTAATGTGTGACATCCCTAAATCAATTAAAGGGAGAAACACCGTTGATTGTTTCCCTTCGTCTAACCTCTTTTAGCGGTATAATTTTCTTTTCTAAATAAAAATCTATCTCAAATTAACAACTGGACTTTGCGATTGAGATATTTTCTATCTTGCTACAGTAATCTATCTTATATATGTAATGTTCAAAGTCTTTATATTACTTTCAAACTTTCATAATCTTGTCATTGCATTTATCATATGAATTTGATTATGTTTTGTGATTTATTCTTCCTTATATTAGAGAGTGAGTTTTTCTTCTCAAATATCTGGAAGATATACTCATAATTGAGAGTATTTAAGAGTTTCAAAAGGGATTTTGCTTGTAAAAATTTCAAGGGCATAAAATGAGCCCCAAAAAAATGAAAAGATGCATAATGACAACCAAAAAAAGGAATTGAAAGATACACAAAGTGTATCTAAAATCAAAAGATGCATGAAGCAATTTACAAGAGGTATAAAATTAGCCCATAAAAGGTAAGCTTCATTCTCTTTCAAACCTGTTATTCTTAGAAGATTTCATGTGTCACTTGATATTTTTAAAGGCTTGATTTCGAATTTTGTGATTGTGACAAATTACTTTAGTATATTATTCTATAATATATTTTTTTGAAACCATGTTTTAAATAGATCTCTTTTTCTTATCCAATTAGTTTTTTCGAGTTATGTCTTTTATTTTCAAAAGACAATTCTGCCCTGAGTGAAGTCCGAGCAAGGGCTAACAGGATCAACTATTCTACCATTTTTTGGATTTTGAAGATGTTAACTCATTGTAATTACAAATGTTTTAATTCAATTATATGGAAACTTTATTATATTCATGCTTTGATAAAAAAAAACTTTGGTTTCATTCTTCTTTTTTGTCTTCTATTTTTCTTTTATTTTTTAGTTTTCCTCCTTTTTTTGATGTCAAAAGGGGGAGTAGTGGGTAGTGGTTGAGTTATTTTGTCGTACTATTTTACTTCTATTTGTGTTTTATATAGTTTTGATTTTCTACCATCATAAAAAAAGGGGCAGATTGCTATGAATCTAATTTCAGAGAATATAATTTTGATGAAAAAAAAAATTATTTCTATTTTTCTACGACTACCTTGTCTACTAATGTTTTAGGTCCATAAGATCAAATTACAAATCAAAGAAGTCAGGATTAGGTAGATTAGAATTTAATCAGCTTGTAATATACGTCAAGTGTCTTTTACCTTTTCTTAATTCAATTATAACAATATGGGTCCTGATGCTAAGTAACCTTGCACACACACACTTGGGGGAAAAATTCTAACATTTTTAGAGTTTTTGATTTTTGATCAAATCATTTGGGATGATCCCAAATCATCTTGGATGATCAGTTAAAAATAAAAACCCTAATTAGGGCATCCTGGTTAAGGCAGCCGCAATTGTCTTGGACGATATTATCATCACATAGGATGATAAGATCAAATCAGAAAGAATTAGCCACCATAAATTTTTAGGCATGTTTAATTTTTGGACATCGTTAAGGACATCATCCAGTAAAATGCACTATAATTATTCCTAAATTAGTTTGGTAATTAAGAGAAGCAATTAAGGTTTATTTGCTCGATCATATTATCCTAGACAATCGATGGATCATCCAGGATGATCAGTTAATAAACCTCAATTCTTCCTGGATGATCTATAATCAGCTTGGCTCCATCCAGGGTGATATTCTAGCCAATATGTGATGTTTTGTACTAATCATCCCATACAATCGTGAGATCATCCTAGGCGATCAAGTTATTTTTTCATCGTCTAGACATCCATCCATGGCGATGTTCTGGATGATATGTGATGTTTTGTACTAATCGGCCTAGATGATCATGAGATCATTCTAGATGATTAAGTTACTTTTTGATCATCCAGACATCCATCCAGGGTAATAGTCTGGACGATATTCGATGAATTGAACTAATCGTACAGGATGATATACTATCATCCTAGACAATCTGAAAAAAGGAACCTTCTAATCATCCAGAATCTCCCAAATTATCCTAGCTAATTGAATTAAATTTAAATTGATCGTAAGGGATGATCGACTGATCTTCCTAGATAATATTTGATGATTAGTTGCAAATTAGGGCAAATTTGTAGCCCTTGTTTAAAAGATTTCTTATTTTCTCAAGAAGTGATCTTTTACTGTTGTCCTAACCTAAGAGAGCCAAGAGGAGAGGGAGAACAAGGGAGAGAGAGAGAGAGAGGATCATGTGAGGGGGAGTTTGTGAGGGGTTTCATAAAGGTTGCACCAAGAAAGGATCTCTGTCGTCTTCTCTGGTCATCATCCCTAGTTCCTTGGATGTTTGAAAGGGGTCTACTTCAGTAATTGATCAAGGTTCTCTGCCTGCTTTAAGAGGAAGCAAAAGGAGTTGGGTTATCTATCTAGTGCAAGAGGAGCAAAATGCTTCAGGAGGAAGCAAAAGGAGTTGGGTTCTCTGCCTCACTAGGGTCGGTGGAAAGGAGTTTTTGTATGGGCTTTTCTTCGTTATTGTGGGGGCAAAAGGAGAGACATTGAGTTTAGTGCAATACCTAGAGGAGACGCTCTGGGAGTAGAAGTAAGACAATTTGACCGAATCACTATAAAATCTGGTGTGTTATTTCTTATTATTCTTCTGCATTTAATTTTCGCACTTTAATTTTTTGTGGTAATTATTTGGTTGACTTTGTAATTTTATTTGGAGAAATTTTTAAATATCAATTCACCCCCCTCTTGGTTAGCCTTGGGACTAGTTCATAAGAGCTTAACATCCCTAACTAACTTTCAAGTGATATCAAAGCATTTTTATTAATTACATGAAAATATTCAAATTAATATTAATTAATTGGTTAATTAAATATTTAATATATTGGGATTATTTAAAATACTTAAATAAAATATTCAAAATTCAATTTAATTTTAAAATAAGAAAATAACTTAAATATTTATCTTAAAATTTAAAATTAA
>NW_021319178.1:22104995-22138989 GCF_001605985.2 Dendrobium catenatum
AGAACGTACCTCCTTTTGCTTCCTCCTGAAGCTAGCAGAGAACCACAACCAAAAGCAAACTCCTTACCTCTACCGACCCTTCTACGGACGAGAAACTCCATATGAAAGATAAGCAGAGCAATCCTTTAGCAACCCTTGTGAATCCCCTCACAAGCTCCCCCTCACAAGATCCTCTCTCTCTCCCTCTCTCTCTGTTTCTCTCCTCAAGGTCTTCTCAGGTCAAGGCAGCAGCCAAAGGTTCTCAAAAACATTGAAGAAGAGCTCTTTAAATAGAAGAGCTCAAGAGGAGCTCATTAATTGCAAGTAGCCGACTTTATCGTCCACGCCGATATGGACATTGGCCCAAAGGACTTGGGCCACACAAGAAAGATCGGCCAGAGCACAGCCCTGGGAACAGTCCTGGACGATTGAAATTTGGCTTTATCGTCTAGGCCGATCTCACTATCGTCCTTGCCGATTAGTTCAAATTAGAGGTAAATCGTCCTGAGCACAGCCCTGGGAACAGTCCTGGCAGATTGAAATTTGGCTTGCTCGTCCAGGCCGATCTCACGATCGTCCTGGCCGATCTGATCGTATCAATCATCCTTAATTACTCCCTTGATTTCCTGATCAATTAAGGCATAATTTGGTAATTTCGTCCAGGCCGATCTGGGAATCGTCCTGGCCGATAATTTAAAATTCAGTATGCCTAAACTGTCTAAGGCGGCTATCTCTTTCTATTTTGAGCTTATCGTCCTGAATGATACACGTATCGTCCAGGCTGATAGGTTAATGTCGGCTACCTTAATTAAGAATCCTTAATTAGACTTTCTATTTTCAGCCGATCGTCCAGGACGATATGACAATCGGCCTGGCTGATGTGGGTAAAAACAGAAATTCTAAGTCTCTCAAGTGTGTGTGTGTAGGGTTACTTAGCATCAGTCTTTTTGATCATTACAAGTAGACTCAAAAGGTGAAAAATAAAATTACAGACTGACTTAACCCTAAACCTACGCAATCATGAACTTGGCTTCTTCTTAATCGTCCGATCTTCGATTCCTGAAAAAGTTAGAAGCAACAAGTAGTCCAAGAGAAAAAGTGTTTGTCAATCATCAAAACATAAGACATGAAAATAGGTTTGCAACAAACATAAAGGTGTAGGATACCCCTTCATCAATAATGAAGAATAACCTGTTAATGGACATCTGAATGCTCCCATTAAAAACTAAGTAATTAGAATTCCAAATGCTTCAATAATAATTCATAACGAGAATCCAGGTTACACCAACACCATCATAACCAATACCATGGACGGCCCTATTCAACCAATTAAAGATGCTAATAATATCAATATACCTCACCATAATAGTTAAATAAGGATTGAGACAATCATCATTCAGAAGAGTATTAAGCCACAAACAATAAGCAGAACTAAGCACAAAAACAACCAAACCTCAACAGCAAAAAGGTTAAGATGATAATAAATATAAAATATGCCAAATTTATCGAACCCACAAACAATCTAGTCATCCAATAGGATCAACCATCCCAAATTAAAATTCTCCAAATTATCATCCTAAAAAAATAAAAAAGGAGATGGAAATGGCCATAAGAGCTCAGGCGTGTAGTATCTAAAAATATACCATGAATAACACCCATGTGACACTCCAATCCACTCCCAAATCCACCAAGGATCACAATGATCTTGTATAGGAAAAGGCCACTAGAATAGAAGGAGAAAAAATTGAACAAAAATAGCAGCAATTTATAGACACAAACAAGCACCTAAAAATCCCTACAGGCTCTCAAGACAAAAATATCGAAAACTTTACGCATCATAATAATAGATAAGAATCGATCAACAACAAAATAGAAGAGCCACATAAAAATCACAGACGGTTCATCCCAGTGGAGATGCCTAAGAAAAGAGATGACAATAAACTGAATGTAATGACCCGAGGGAGTGAATAAGCAACACATAGGGTATTGATCAGCATTCAAAAATTTCCAATCATTACTCAAATCAATCCAAATCATGTAGTTAGCATAAAAATATAAATCCAACACAATGTAATATTGATTCCCCAACCCATGGTAATACAAAAACATCCAACTCAAAAAATTACTAGCATCAACATTACGTAGTTGTAGTTTATTGAAAACCATAGGCTGAAGATTCACCAGAATGTCATACTTATGCCCGGCAAGGAAAAAAGAACCCAAATACCCAGTATCAGAATCCATGGGAATATACTAAACACATCATTTTTTGAAGTAGTGGAGGAAACATACCAGCAAATGTCCAAAAGATTTATGACGGCAATAACAATGTAGATATTCCTAGCCCCATCACCCAGATTCTAGAAAAACCAAAAAATGAAGCATCCAAGACTCATTAAATAACTAGAAATCACCATCAATCCCATAAGACCACTTAAAATATAAACTAGAGTCCATAAAGCTAACAAGATTGACCAAAGGGTCATGGAAAAATTAAATATTATGAATAAAATAGATCCAAGAATAAGAAGAAAAACCATTTAGGTTTAAAACAGAATACCAATAAAGCCAAACAAGTCTCAAACCTATGTCAACAATACTAATTGTAATCATGAAATTTTAAAATAAAAAATAAGAGAACAAAGCTTCAGCACATGCCAAGAAAGACATAAAACCTAAGCTGACAATACAAAAAATAGTCCATAAAAGAACAACATTAACCAAAATAAAACACAACTAATTCAAAGGAATATAAGGGAGTCCACACCGATCTAATCTAGCCAAACCTTTGATCTCTTTATAAAGATAATGTTCAGAGAATTCAGTGAAACCATGCAAGTTAAAACCCATTTTAGCCAATGCATCAGCAACAACATTACCTTCCCACAAAATATGGGAAATAGAATAAGTAATGAAGGAAATCCAATAATTAATATCTCTTAACATATAAAAATTACAAGGATTTGAAAACATATTACCTTCAAGATAATAAATCTAGAGCATATAATCCACTTCAATCCAAATATTAGTGATGCCTAATGAAATGCATAATTAAATGCCATAAAGAAGACTCTCGATTTTAGGTTGAATAGCAGTTTGGAACATCCCTGATCAGGTTTCCTCCAATAAATAATCATATCTTTACAACTAACAGGGTGAGGACTAAAAACCAAACCAAACTCACATGACACATGAAAAAAAACATTTAAAAGAGTGAGAATTAAATAAATTAGCAACAAACAACTAAAAGATTTTATTTTTAACTTTAGAGATGACACATAAAGCATTAATTTTAATTTCCTCACGCTTAGAATCATTCCTACTACTCCATAAAAACAAACAAATAATAACATGAAGAATATTTCTGATATGACCTTTATCAGGGATGAACCACTCCTTGAGAAGATTAGCAATAAAATTATACTTTGTAGTACTTAGCACATTAAACATGTTGTCAAAGTGAAGCCAAACTTTCATAGCAATTGATCCTTGAATGAACACATGATTAATATTCTTAATATGGTAACACCATTGACATTTAGAGACAATATAAAAACCTTTTATTAATAAAATAAAATCGAAAGCAAGTAATTGTGAGAAAAGAGTAAGAGGTAAGTGTGCTAGCAAGCTAGAAAGCAGAATAAAGTGAGTCTTTAGGGAGCACTTATCTAATAGAATTCCAAACATACTTAGTAGCAAAGTTACCATCATTAAAACCAATAAACAAAATGCAATCCTCAATATACAAGTTAACATAAATATTGAAAATAAAATTAATAATAAAATCAGGAAAAAAAATTAATAAGTAAATCAATATTCCATCTCTTATTAATAATATCACTTAGCAAGTAGAGGTAGAGTGAGTGTATAAGAGATTGTCAATAAAAAAATTGCACAACTATTTATCTTGCCAAAAACAATGTAGCCAGCTTCCAGACCCCATTGAACTCTTCAACTTCCCACTTAATGTTACATAATCTTTAACACCCCAAAGAAATTTGATAAATAAAATCTCCATTCTGCTACAAATATTTAAAGTAGGACACATAGTATGCTTCAAGTAAATGGGAAATAGAACACAGAACATGTTTAATAAGAATAAGCCTACCTCCAAAAGAAAAAAAAAATTAAAATCCCAAGAAGAAAGTTTCTTATGAATAGTAATGAAAATATCATCAAATAAATAAGAATGTTTCTTAACCTTATAAAGAGGAGTACCCAAATACTTCAGTGGTAAGCAGATCTTTTAACAACCAAATTTTCATTCAATACTAGTAACCTATGTATGAGATATAGACTTAGCAGGAATAAAATAGCTTTTGGAAGGTTTAAAAATTAAACCACTAGCATGTTGAAATAAATTAAGAAATTTGAATGGAATATTAAGCATTTTAATAGAGCCATTAGATAAAATAATAAAATCATGTGCAAAGCTCAAAGGATAATTGGAAAACCACCACCCGTTCAAAATTGAATAGTAGGATGAATCCTAAAATGATTATTAATACCACAAGATAAGAATTCCAGACCAATAATAAAAAGAGCAAGAGATAGAGATTCCCCTTGTCTTAAACCAAGAGAAGATTTGAAATATTCATGAGACTTACCATTAATATTAACAAAAAGTAATAATGTTCTATGTTATTTTTAATAAGATTAATGAAATGCATATTGAAACTAAAAAGCTTTAAAATAGTATAAAGAAATTCCCAGTTAAGATTATCATAAGCTTTAGTAAAATTAACTTTGAAAATAATATTGCTACCAAAAACTTTTGCATGCAAATCATAAACTAATTCTTGAGCAAGTAAAACATTGTCAAATATAGATCCACCTTTTACAAAATTAGTTTGTTCAAAAGAAATAATCTTAGGAAGAATTAAAGCAAGCCTCAGCATAATAATTTTGCTAATAAGTTTATGAAAAAAGCTAAATAAATTAATGGAACTTTAATCATTCCAAAAATTAATGGCATTGGATTTGGGAATTAAAGTTGTAGAAGTAGAAGAAAAGAATTTAGGTATTGGATGGCTCCTAAAGAAATCAACCATAGCATTGATGAGGTCTTCTTTAATAATAATAAAAGTATTCTGAAAAAAACTTAACAGTAAAACCATCGGTGCTGACAACCGAATAAGAGTTCATATGTTTTAAAGTTTGCCAAATTTCCTTCTTGGAAGGAGTTTTAGCAAACAACAAATTAACCTCTTCAAAAATAAGAGAAGGAATATATGAGAAATCAATATTAAAATTTGGACATAAGTTTTTATTGAAAGAATTTTCAAAGTACTCAACGCCCGAGGCAGTAATTAAATCAAGGTTTTCAATAACATTACCATCATGGGAGGTGATCTTATGAATTTATCTACTAACTTTTTTGTGATTAGTAAGATTATGAAATAAAGTAGTATTGTGATCACCTTCCACAACAAATTTAGAATTGGCTTTTTGCCTCCAATAAGCTTATTCTTTTTCTTGAAGTTTGAACAAAATAGTCTTAGTGTCGTTGAGAGTGGCTAAGTTCTCAAAGGATGAATTATGCATGTAGACCATATCAGTATTTTCAATATCTTTTTCAGCAAGCATAATACTAGTAAATATTTTCTTGAAGATGCATTTATTGCACCAAGATAATTTTTGCTTAATTTTTTTTCAGTTTAAACCAAAACCTAGTTATATCAAAAATATTATTATAAGGGAAAAGGGGGGCACACCAGTTACTTTGCAAAATCTATAAAAAATTTTAATCAAGAAGCCACATATTTTGGAATCTAAAGGGTTGAAAATCATTTCTACTATTCCTATGAATGCTTAATAGTAAAGGAGAATTGTCAAATAAGGTTCTGGTTGAATGAACAATATGAGTTGATTAAGATGAAAAAATTATAATAGTCATTAAAAAGAATGTTATATAATCTTTTCCACATAGTACCCTTATTCCAAGTAAAACCATTACCAGAAAAACCAATGTCATGAAGGTTATAGTTCATAATTATATCATTAAAACCCTCCATAGCATAATAATTAGGAGGCTTACCTCCAATTCTTTCTGAAGCATTAGTAATACAGTTAAAATCCCCTCCAACAAACCAAGGGGCTTTAACAAAAGCGGTGAAATCAGTGAGTTGATTCCAAAGAATTTTTGTCCCTAACCTAGAACAAGAAGCATAACAGGATACCTAATTAAAAGTAATGTTAGTATGAATCAATTGAGGCAAATCCATGATAATATCTAAAGAAATAAAGTGTTTCTAGAAAATCCAAATTTTATTAGTACAGTTGCCAAAAGAAAAATCAAAACCTAACTTATTACAAATAGAAACCAAATTAGTATAAAAAACTAAAGGCTCAATTAAAATAAGCAAGTGATGTCATAAATTCAATGCAAATTTTTAATATTATCATTAAATAGAGATCCACCCACACCCCTAATATTCCAAACGATAGTATTAACCATTAAAAGATTGGTTAAAAGCTCTAGTGACCCTTGGGGTAATGTCAAATGTGTTCTAATTATTCTTACCCTTCTTTTTTGAATCATAATTAAAACCTTCCTTACTAATGTTAGCCTTTCCAATTGGAGGTGACATAGAGTTAATAGTGGAGCCCTTAAGACCATCCTTGGGAGTAGAAGGATCATGAGATTCAATTTCTCCTTCTTCTATATCCTCAACCTTATCCCCTTCAATAAAGTGATTGTTTTTTTGAAGAGTATTCATATTCACTTTCACACTTATCCTCACCAACTTGATTAATAACACAACCATTTAGTTCATTTTCTTGTGACTCTTCTTTCTCATCCATATTATGATCCTCGATTCATTGATTAACCAAGGAGCTAGAAATAAAATGATTTTGAGCATCACCCACCTTTTCCTATACACCATTTTCACCCACAACAAGTAAATCTTGATCCTCATTAAAAATCACATCCTCAATATTTCATTGACAATATTTATCTACCTTATCTGAAATCCCTTCACTCCTTAAGGAATTATCTAAAGGGCCAATCTTAATGTCATCACCTGAAGCTTTTGGTTCCTCCAAATTTATGTTTTGAGCCTTTTCCTTATAAATAATATGATTACCAAGCACACCTGGTTCTCCATTAATAGGTCCAACCATAGTATTATGGGTCATATTATTCTTTCTAAGTTTAGAATGGGCAACAAAATAATTATTTATCGAATGTCCATGAACTTTATAAATAAAACAAAAAATCTGGAATGTTTTCATACTCAACTTTTTGTAAATACCTAGAATTTGTAGATCTAAACCAGATGTCTTTCGGATGCTTCTTCATGATATCCAATTGCACCAGGATCCTAGCCACCAACGACCTTGAATAGGAGGCGGTGGCTTGATCTATTTGAAGAGGTCTATCAAAAATAGTTTCTAAAGCATGAAGAATAAGACATTTAAAAAATGCAATCATAAATTAGGAAAAGAGATCCAAATTGGAACAATGGGAGATTCCTCTTAGACGTAAAAAAAGATGTCCCTTTCAATAACCTCACTTGACAATTAAGAGTATAATAAGTTTTTCTTGCAAAAACTCTACTATAGTCAAGATCATTGGATAACTGAATCACCACATGTCTAACATCGAGTAAGCCGGTAAAAAAAAATACCAGATGATTTTAGCTTCAAAGATTAGGTTTTCAGACCGAAAACTTCCCAACAAGAGTGAACTAAAAAGGGCTAGCAAGTTTGAGAATATTATCATCTGTCATGAAAATAGAAGGAAATCGTTTTACCATCAATTTAGTGAAGGGGAAAATAGGTTGCTTCAAAGAACTAGATCCAGCAAGAGCATCATGAAAAGATTGAGATTTGTATCCAAAACCATCATTATCCAAAAAACCTTTCGAATAAACAACCGAAGCAGAAGGGGGAACGCCCCAAGGACCCAGAGCCAAAGAAGGTGAAGCACCCACCATCAAGAAGAAAATAAATAAAACCTAATGCCAACCGCCTTAGGAGAAGATAAAAGAATACACACACACAAACTAAATATAAAGGAAACACAAAATAAATAACAATATATAATAGAAACCATGAAGAGAATAGTATAGAATGGAATCACCACGGAGTCTCCTGCTAGAGAAAGAGTTGTTGCGCTGGTTTGTAAGTTTTTTAGTTTGTTTAAAAAGGTTGCATAACTTCCTAAGGCTATGTACTCAGCTTCAGTAGTGGACATGGCAACTGAGTTCTATTTTCTACTATACTAAGAACTAAGGATTATTTTATAAATTGACTTATTCATGAAGTGATTTTCTTTCAACTCTACATCCAACAAAATCTAAATCAAAATACCCTACAATTTAAAAGGAGTTGTTATGCCAAGGATACTATATTCCTAAGTCTTAAGTTCCTAAGATATATCTAAGAATTCTCATAATAGCATTAAAGTGGGACTCATTTGGATCAGCCTAAAATCTAACATAGAGACAAACACTAAATATAATATCTGGTCTGCTAGCAATCAAGTAAAGAAGTGATCAAATTATTCTTTTATATTTCTTTTGATCAACAAATTTTTCATTTGAATCATTATCTAACTAAACAAAAGAACTCATGGGAGTGCTGATTGGCTTGGCTTTATCCCTTTATATTTCATAAAGATATCATTAATATATTTTGATTGACTAAGAAGAGTTCCATCATCCTTCTACCTTATCCAAAATCCAAGAAAGTAATTTAGTTCTCCCATCATAGTCATCTTAAACTCCTTAATCATTGTTTTTAAAAAAATCATCACATAGCCTTTTATCAAAAAAATCTAAATAGAATATCATCAACATAAATTTAGACAATGAGTAGTTCATCTCCTTTTTTTAAAAAACTAGGGTGGTGTCAAAATTCTCCTTAAGAGAGGTTCTTTCTGGAAGGAATTTTCTTAGCCTTTCATACCATGCTCTGGGAACTTATTTTAGTCCATATAATGCCTTTTTAAATTTGAACACATGATTAGGAAATTATAAATTTTCAAAGCCTATAGGTTTGATCAACATACACTTTTTTTCACCCCATTTAGAAAGGCACTTTTGACATCCATTTGGTACAATTTAAATCCCTTAAAACAAATAATGGCTAGTAGCACTCTAATAGCTACCAATCTAGCTACAAGTGTAAGAGTCTCTTCAAAATTAATTTTTTCTATCAGATTGTACCCCTTAGCCACTAATCTTACTTTTTTTTCTAACCACTACACTAGAATCATTCATTTTGTTTTTGAAAATCCATTTAGTTCCAACCACACTCTGGTCCTTAGATATTTCAATAAGTTCCCAAACAGCATTGCTCATAAATTGATTTAACTTTTCTTGTATGACTAGGATCCAAAATTCATCATATAGGACTTGATTTATATTGATGTGTTTAGTCATTGAAATGAAGTTAGATTGGTTTACTTATTTTCTAAGTCCATGCTTAGTTCTAATACATTCAGATGGGTCTCCTAAGATCAGTTATTTAGGATAACTTATAGATTATCTCCATTCTCTAATGAAGTTCTTTTCAAGTTCTATCATTTCCTCTAGATTTGCAAACTATAATCCTTAGATAATTTCTTCACCGCTTCTTCCTTGCACTAAACCCTTTAGATTTATCAGATTTATCAAATATAATAAGAGTGGACTCATCTACTACTAGTGTTCTTTTATTAAAAAATCTATAGGATTTCCCAACAATTGAGTAAACTAGGAACACTCCTTTATTAGATTTGGGGTCAAACTTTCCTAATAAAGATTTATTATTATTCAATAAGAACACTTTACATCCAAAAACATGAATGTGAGAGAGGTTCGGTGTCCTACCCTTGAGTATTTCATAGGGTACCCTATTCAGCTTGGATCTAATATTTACCCTATTCAAAATATAACATGCTATATTTATCGCTTATGCCCAAAAGTATTTAATAAGTGATTATTTAGCTAACATGGCTCTAGAGGCTTCTACCATGGTCATGTTCTTTCTTTCAACAACCTCATTCTACAGTGGGATTCTAAGAGCTAAAAATTTATGATATATCCCTTGCTCCTTATAGTAAGATTAAAATTTTTCATTCTTAAATTATCCACCATGATTACTATGAATTATCAAAATTTTATAACCTAGCTTTCTTTGAATCCAAGTGGAGAAAGAGCTAAACTCATGGAATGATTCACTTTTATGAGATAGGAATCTAACCCAGGTAAAACTCAAATAATCATTAATAATCACATACCCAAAGTCTTTCCCTCCTAGGCATATAATGCTGATAGGTCTATGAGATCCATGTGTAGAACTTCTAAGGGTTTGCTAATGTTAATATATTGGATTGAGTGGAAGATGAATTTGACTTGTTTCCCTAATTGATAGGCATCACATAATTGGTCCTTAATGAACCCTGATTAAGAATTCCTTTCACTTAGTCTTTTAGGGTGATTTTCTTAAAGTTTTTCATGCTTGCATGACATAATCTCCTATGCCATAACTATAAGATTCATCAGTAATAGTTTTTATACAAAAAGAAGCAGTAGGTTCGATAAAATTTAAATCAAACATATAAATATTATTAATTCTTGTTCTTTGCAGCATAGTATTTTCTTTTAAGCTAATCATGTAGTTGGTAGACAAAATTTTAATGCTAAATTCTTCATCACAAAACTAGTTTATGCTAAGTAAGTTATATTTTAATCCATCTACCAGTAAAACATTTTTAATTATGAAATTCTTGGAGTTACCAATTATACCTGATCTCACAACTCTCCTGGTGGTATTATCTCCAAGTATCTCCTTGCCTCCTGCACTAGCCGCCACCAAAATAAATTCTACATCTCCAGTCATGTGCCTTGAACACTAAAAAAAAAGTGCAAGTGTGGGAGATATGTTCTAGTATGCCACATTAAAAACATCTAACACTAGGAAAAAGATTTACTAATTTATTTGGGTTATGGTGCCTCTTCTAAGGTTTAAATAATGCATACTGATGTGATGGATTATAAAACTCTTTAAGTGAAGGTTGTTTTTTATTTTCCTTAAAAGCAATCAATTTAGCTTGTATAAATTTATTTACACTTTCAATAATTAAATTTTCTACTTTTAATGCATGCTCCCTATTATCTAATTTAGATGCAAAAGTTTCTAATCTCTTGTATGTATTTTCTAATTCAACATGTGATATTTTAAAATAATCATTCTCATTAGTTAATTCAGAATGCTTCTTGTTTAAGATATCAAATTCATCTAACAAATCTATGAGATTACTATCTAGAGTGCAATAATCTTTTCTTAAGTATTCATCCTCTTTTTGTAGAATTGAAAAATCTAAGGATAGCATGTGATTTTTTAAGCTTCCTATATGCAGTATTAATTTTTTCAAAAATTTTAAATAATAAATAATATGTAAGCTCACATAACTCCTCTTGATAAGAGTGATCAAGATGATCATCTACCATTAAGCATAGGTTAGTTACCTCATCTTCTTCTTTAGTTTTAGAAGAGCTTGATGCTGAATCTGCCTAGAAAGCATTTATAGCACTTTGTTTTCCCTTCTTGAATTTAGCTTTTTCTTCACCCTTCTCCTTAATTGTGTGAGCTTTATGAGTGAGTCAATCAGACTTCAGGTGCTCAAGCTTTCTACATTCAAAGCATATAACATCAGAAAAAACTTTAGAATTTTTACCATTCTTACCCTTATTTCATTACTAATGACATTTTTCTTTTTCTTTAAAAAGCTTTTAAATTGTCAAGTCATCTATGCAATGTCATCATCATTTTATCCAGAAGGGTCACTAACAGAATCATTAGCCTTAAGGCTACAATTTTCTCTTTTATCCTTTTACCTGCATTAAGCTTCCTTTGACTCACCCCTTGCTCGTAGGGAATGAGTGACACAAGAAAGTTATCTATGGAATAAATATTTAGATCTTTAGATTCTCTAATGATAGTTATTTTTGTATTAGGAAGATGGTAAACTATGAAGAATTATATTAACTTAATTTTTCATAATTTGTAAGGTCTCTTCCTAAGGCATATAGGGAAGTAACAATCTGACTAAAACTTATACACATTTCAGAAATAGATTTGCTAGGTTTCATGCAAAAATTTCATAATTATGAAAAATGTTTAGCATGGATTGTTTTACTTCCTTTGTTCCTTCATATGTAATGTAAAATTTGTCCAAAATCTCTTTACCAGTTGAACAAGTAGAAACATGTATATAATTCTCATATTTTAAAGCAAAAAAAAAAAGTTTAAATATTTTGCATTTAGTTGGGCTAAATCTCTATCATCAGTAGTCCATTCAGAAAAAAGGTATTTCAATTTTAACGTAATTTACTAAATGAAAGGTGTAGAATAAACACCCTTTACTAGAATACATATGTGATAATCTGTTAAGGTGGTCGAGTGATTGAGTATCCTTCTGTAGTATTACAATTACCTAAGTTAGCCATAGATCTTTTTTTCAAAAGTTTTCTAGAACTTAATTTTTGAATTCTGGTCTAATACCACTTAAAAGTTAGTGAGGGCTCTCATGGAGTAGGCAGAGAACTTCTGAATCCTTTTATTCCCTCCCATAATAGGCAGAGAACCTTGAATCCTTTTACTCTCCCTTGGATTAGGAAGAGAACCTTAGATCTGATGCTAATGAAAGTCTCCCTAAAGCCACAAAGGAACTAAGGAAGAAGCTTGATGAAGACGATGGAAACCTTGTGTGGAGAAACCTTTGTGTATCCCTCATAACTTCCCCTAATAAGGCTCTCTCTCTCAAAGCTCTCCTCTATTCCTTCTCTAAGCTCTCTCGTAAGTCAAGCGAACAGCAAAAGATATATTATAACAGTATTAAAAATCCTTAAATATTGGGCTTAAAAAACCCTAAGTTTTAATAGATCTATAGATATCTTATATTCATGCAGTACGATACACGTATCGTACAGAACGACCAGTTCAATTCAGACTCGTCCAGCAATATCGTTAGAAGAACTGATCAACTTTTATAAAACCTTGTACAGTATGATCCAAACATCATACGGTATGATCTGTAAAAATTTCTTCTATGTTTATTTGGGATGATCCTTGGGAAAGCCAACTTCTTACACTAGTGATTGTCCAGCACTATGGACATCATATAGTATGATTAGTAAAAAATTCATGAATTTTGTTTGGTACGATCCATGGGACAACCAATTTCTTACACGAGTAATCGTATAGTACGAACTATATCGTATAGTACAATCAATCACAATAATTATCTATTATTTGATTGCTTGATATTGCATAAGTAATTAAGAAAGTTTATTTATGGCGTACAGTACGAACCAAATCATACTGTATGATTAGTATAAAATTAGTATCTTTCTTGACCTCTGGCGGTTAGGGTTTTGACAGAGGACAACACTTCGTGCATACGAGTTAAAATCGTACAGTACAAATTACTTCGTATAGTTCTAAACCAAAATTATATCATATGGATTACTTAAAAAAAACATTCTCTCAAAAACATTTTGATCTCTTCTCCTGTTTGTGTGCAAGTTTACTCAACATTGATATCCACCAATTACGTGATACAACTCAAGAAAGGAGAAAATGCATAATAAAATGAAAACCGACTATAAATCTAGTCTGCCAAGTCTTGAGCTGATCAGAATTGTAAGTGAGCGGTGGACTGATTTCCTGAAATGTTAGTACACATAAACTCAAAACAAAAATATCACAGAAATAAGAGATAGCCGTTTGACACAATAATATTTGTTATCATCAAAATTACAGTGTTTTAATCAGGTTTGCAACAATTAGCCCACAAGTTAAAAAAGTTTTTAAAGTAGCTCCTAATAGTGAGGTCCAAAAAATTTATGATTTATTTCTTGTTGCTCAAAAACTACTATGGTATGCTTGGACCAATCACACTAGGTTATTTAATTATTACAACAAGAATTATTGACATAAAAACTTCTATAGGAAAAGGGTCTTTAAGTAGATCTTCGAGGATTTAAGGGTTAGGTACGCAAGATATCTTATGATGCCTACTCTACCAATGCATCTTATTTCCTTCAACCAAGGGCATAGCGAAATCCGTTGTGGTTTTAGATGGATTGCCAGCAAAAAAACCTGCCTATAAATTTTCTAGCAAAAATCCCTGCAAATATTTACAGAATTTTAGTCAACTTGATCTTTGTTTTTTGCTTGTTATTTACTGGTAAAATTTCTACCAGAAATCCATTGAAAAAAAAAATTGATAAAATTTTTTTTCCACGAAAGAATTGAGTTAGAATCCACTGGAAACAAAATTAATCATGGATTTAACCATTAAAAATGGTTTGTTTTCCTTTGCTGAATAAAACTATCAAGCTATATGCTTTCATTCAAGTCACTATATGCATTATCTTTGGATTGCAAGAAACATAATCATATTTGGTGAAGTACCTTCTATTGCTTAAAGTCCGATTTAAAACATTTATTCTATTATTCAACTTCAAAGTGAAAAATTGAAGTATAATACGGTGTTAATTCATGAGATTATGATTTATTTGGAGCAGTTTTTTTATTAATTTCTACAGTAATTGTTTTTGATAGATTTTTTTTTTTAGTTAGCAAAAGAAGTCACTAAAATTTATCCCAAATAAAACCTATATCACTAATTTTTAGATATATATGGACACTACTATTTTTTATGAATATTTATCTAAGATGCTATGGTGTTTGGTTTGTCTTTTGGCTGGATGTGCTCTTAGGTTATCAGCAGTTGATCAGCTTTTATTTCTTTATTTTAACTGGATGGCTATTGGGTTTTTGGTTTATTGGAACCTTATTTTTGCTAATGGCCCTTTATATTAAATTTGTTAATCTGTTTTGTTCCTTGGGTATTTTTATTGGAAATATGCTCCTTCTCATTCTTTAGTGTTAAAATTTTCTTGTAGGCAGCCATTCTTGGAGGTTGAACCAAACAGCCAGTTAAGAATTTATTCTCCTAAACTTGATCTTTTGATATGTTTCACTTATGTAAAAGTAAAGAATCATTCATATTTATAATTGTAAAAGTAAAGAATCATTCAGAGCACTTCGAGATCGATCATTTTTTGCTTCTAATCATTATTTTAGGGTTTTATTTGGGACGACTTTTTTATTGCTTCTTAAAACAAAATTTTAGTACAAAAATTTGCCTAAATTTCATCGACTACCAGTCTCATCGACGTCAACTTTATCAGTCCATTTTATCAATATACATTCAATAAAAAAAATTACCAAAATTCCGAATTCTTATATGTAAAATCACAGAGCTAAAAGAACTCTAGAATTAAAAAAAAGGGAAGAAACTTATCATACCAAATGATATAGTATGGTCTACTTTTGGCTTTTGCATATCATTCTCTGAACACCATCACAATGTACTGAAGTACTCTCTTGATGTATAGCAACTAGCTGACTAGCTCACATGTACTTGTCAGAAATATTAACAAAGAAATGCCCCAAACGACACGATACTACGATTACTGATCACCCATTAATATGAGCCATCTTCTGCTACTATCGTTATGGCTCTCAGCTTGGCATTTATTCCATCCAAAGACAAAGAACAAGAGGCAGTAAGGATGCTCCGGTCATGTCTTTTGGTCTCTTATTGTAGGCATGGTTCTGAATGCACCAGCTCAATTATACTTTCCCATTCAGCGTAATGAAGATGAATTATTTTTCCTCAGTTTGCCATTGCTTCCACTTTGGAAAGCTCCGCAGGAAGGTCTTCTTATGGCCTGCGAGTAAAGGATGTGCTTTTATAGTATTTATAACTAGTTTATTTTAACATATAATTTATTTAAAAGCTATCGTATTTCTTTTTAGAATGAATTTAATTAAGGATTATGTTATTATTATTTGATAAGTTTTATACTTTTTGTCGACTTCCTAATGTAATCCTTCATTTTTTTTCTCATCTAGGATTTGTGGTCTGACAATGACATTCTTATTAGATTCGACTTATATTAAGAAAGAAAGAGATGTACTAAAAAAGAATTGGTTAGAAAATATTAGAAATGTATTTTCTTTATTAGATTAAAATGAGATTTTTGACTCTTAACAGACACAATGTAGAAAATGGATTAATTCATGTAGCTGACCCCATGTAGTCGGATAAAAACTTAATGTTGTTGTTGTTGTTATAATGAGTTTAATTAAATTTTTATTTCTACAATGTCATGAATGTTTTTCTTTTTTATGAATTTATGTTGATTAAGGTGAGAATTAATTTTTATTATTTGTACTTGAAGGCCACCTTTAAATAATTTTAGTTCTTATAAATATGAAGGTATAGTTTAGATTTGGTTTATTCATTATATAATACTAAAACACTTTGAAGCTAATGAGATTAATGGTAAAACAAACTAACAATAGCCCAAATAAAAATAGCGATTGAACTTGGGAAGGCAAGTTATTTAAAAATAAACAAATATCACAGAAATAAATTACAATAATTTTTTTTTAGAAGCTGACTCCTGATGCACAATATCAAATCTTGAACTGGTTAGTAAAGGATGCAGAAAACCTTCTTTCAAAACTTAGGCTTCATTTAGGACACCATTCTCATTGCTTTCTAAAGCGGCTTTTCAGTACAATTTTTTTGAACTAGAATTTTTTGTATTAAGAAAATGCTTTAGAAAGCAATAAAAAAATCATCCTTATGCTTCAATTGAGACAATTTTATTAGTTTTTTGTAAAACAACTTTCTAGTACTATTTTTATACTAGAAAATTATTTCAATAAGCAGTAAGAAATTAATCCATCCCAAATAAAATTTTAATCACTACACCCGCTTCCAACATATTGAAATAATCTAGCCCTAGTTAAGTGCTTAATGAAATTACTCCTGAAAATATATGCGACTGTTTTTTTAATATCAGGTATATCTTAACTATATTATTATTTTTTATATTCATAATAAATGCAATATATTTCTGCACTTTCTAATAAAACAAAATATTTAAACATTTATTTTTCGTATTGTTGATGATTAGAATAAAACTTATCAAATGATTATAACATGGTTCCTTAATTTTTTTTTTTTTCATATCTTTGGAGCATTCATAACTCAAGCCCACTTTAATTATAAATAGGAAGAAATGGGTTCGTGTGCGCGTCTCATTGGTAGATGCATATTCTTTCCTCC
This sequence comes from Dendrobium catenatum, assembly GCF_001605985.2. Lineage (NCBI taxonomy): Eukaryota > Viridiplantae > Streptophyta > Magnoliopsida > Asparagales > Orchidaceae > Dendrobium > Dendrobium catenatum. The sequence goes on from NW_021319178.1 coordinate 22,122,118, forward strand.
CGCGAACTCGCATTGGAAACTCCTGAAATTCCCAAAATAGTAATGAATGTAGTATAAAATTCATAGATTGTAACGACAGGTGGGTGGCGGCGATGATGGGAGCCATCTGTGGTCATTGGTAGATGGAGGCGATAGTAGCCAACGACGAGTGGCAGCAGTATGTAACAATGGTTGGTAGTGGTGACCAACGACAAATAGTGGCGATGGGTGGTGGCTGATGGCAGGTGCTGGAGGCTGTCGAAGGTGGCCAACGAATGGTGACGGCGGTGTCCAGTTGGAGTTGCTGGTGGTGGTAACGGCTGACGACTGGTGGTAATGGTGGATGTTGTCGATTGGTCGCGGCATTGGAGGCCGACGGAGGTTGGCAGCAACCTAGGCAACAGTGAGGTGGTGGCCGGTGATAAGTGGTGGCAGTGGTGTTGGGAGTGGGTGGCGCCGGTGATCGGTGGTGGCCGGCCGGTGGTGGTGATGATCTGTGGTGGCCAGCGGGTGGCGACGACAAAGTGAGCATGCTTGCGTTGCGTACAGTTATTGTTCCAAATTAGGCGAGTTCAGTTTACCTAAAAAATGAACTAAATTTATTTACATTACTTTTGTTTTAGTTTATTTTATATTTCTTTTATACTTTATATTTCATTTTCTTTTGAAATAGTTAACACTCATTTTACTTCAAACCAAACAACCTTTAAGCATTGGTTTCAACAAATTCCAAACAATGAGGCCGGTGAAGCCCATCTTGACCTAGTTATTTGCACACGAGTAAAGCTGGAGTATTTGACTATAATCAGTTGGTTAATTAACACTGTGATAAGGAGTATAACCTTGTTAGCTATTTGCCGCTCAATCTATGGTATAAGGTTTTTCACCACTCAATCCCCCAATTTATCTTTTGTTGCATTAGATATAAGTTGGTTAACTTTTTAATGAGAAATATGGAAATATTATTAATTCAGATTTTTTAGGTGTTGGACAAGTAGAAATTTTCCTATAGAAAAGCATTTGAATGTATTAATTAAAAGTTTTCAATATTGACATCAAGATCATGTAAATTCTATTTTTATAAATTTTAAAGTTAAAAATAGTGTCTTGATGAGGTGCACCCAAAGATACCAATAATATCTTGATTCTTGATTTTGCTTTTAAATTGGCCTTGTTGCGTCCTGGAGTATTTGCGGCGGTAGAGAATTATAAAGTTTAGCGTCTTAGCATTGTACGAAGATCCAGCACACAAGCAGATAAGAGAGAGAGAGTAGCATTCATAAGAGACACCAAAGTTTTTACATGGAAACCCCTAAAAAAAGGGGGAAAAACCATGGGCCTGGCCCAGTTTGAATGAATCCACTAGTATTTGCAGTCGATTACAAATGAGGCCCTTCTTAGGGAGAAGACCTTGGCTTGATGTTACAAATGTACGACATATATAACACATTACATGGTGGGAGTTACAATAATCAACATAGACATGTTTGTTTGGTTGGAAGGGCCATTGTAGGCGATAGAGGTCGGAAGGACCATAGTTCGCAAGAGACAAAGGTCAGAAAGATCATTGTCTGGCGATGTAGGTCAGAAGGAATGTAGTAGGCGATGAATGTCAGAAGGACCGTAGTCGGCAGGAGACAAGAGTCCAAAAGACTATAGTTGGAAGGAGACCGGGGTCGAAAAAATCGTTGTATATTGATGGAGGTTGGAAGGACCATAGTAGGTGACGAAGGTCGGAAGGACCGTAGTCAGCAGGAGACCGTGGTGAGAAAGACCGTTGTCTATTAATGGAGGTCGAAATGACCATAGTAAGCGATGGAGGTTGGAAGGACCGTAGTCGGCAGGAGATTGGGGTCTAAAAGACCATAGTAGAAGTCTCGGTGTCAAGTTGTGGCCCGGAAGAAGTCTCGGTGTCAGGTGGTGGTCTGGTGGAGCTCAAGGCCTCAAATAGTGGTCAGGTTGAATTCCGAGCCTCAGATGGTGGCCTGGTGGATCATAAGGCCCCAAGCAGTGGTCTGGCAGAAGCCCAGGCCATCTGGTGGTGGTCCAACAGAAGTCTGAGCCTCAAGTGGTGGTTTGACAGAAGTTTGCACCTCATGTGGTGGGCAGACAAAAGTCCAGGCCACAGGTGATGGCCTAGTGGAGCACAAGGCCTTATGTGGTGGTCTGGCGGAGCAACGGCATCAGGCGGTGGTCTGGCGGAAGTGAGGGCTTCAAGTGGTGGTCCGGCGGAGCAACAACGTAAGGCAGTGGTCCGACGGAGGTGAGGGCCTCAAGTGGTGGTCCGGTAGAAGTTCGGGCCAAGTGGTGGCCTAGTGGAGCATAAGGCCTCAAGTTGTGGTCCGGCGGAGCAACGGCGTTAGGCGGTGGTGTGGCGGAGGTGAGGGCCTCCAATGGTAGTCCAACGAAATTTCAGGCCTCAGGTGGTGGCCTGGTGGACCACAAGGCCTCAAGTGGTGGTCTGGTGGAGCAATCGCATCAGGCAGTGGTCTGGCGGAGGTAAGGGCCTTAAGTGGTGGTCCGGCGAAAGTTTGGGCCTCAGGTGGTGGCCTGGTGGAGCTAGGCCTCAAGTGGTGGTCCAGCGGAGCAACGGCGTCAAGTGGTGGTCCGGCGGAGGTGAGGGCCCCAAGTGATGGTCCAGCGAAGGCGAGGGCCTCAGGTGGTGGTCCGGCGAAGGTCTGGTGGTGGTCCGGCAAAACTTCGATGGTGGTCGAGGAGGAGCTTCTCCCTTCTCTTCTCCTCTTCTCATCTTGCTTCGAGCCCTCTTCAAGATAAATGAATGGTCTATTTATAGATTTCTGGAGTGGCATAGCCCATAAATAGGAGAAGGATCAAGGGGAAATGGGGAGTGATTGGATGGATGGCTGATGTTGAACCCCTTGATCATGGACCGTTTGATGGGCATTTGCATGCCTTAGTGATGTTAGAATTTAGTGATCTTGGGCTCATTGGATTCATCTTGTCTAGACGCTCAATTTGACTATAAGCACGTTATGTTTGGAAATCATTTGGTAATCCAAATTGTGGTTCAAACCCTCCAAAAGTGCTTTGAACCTTTGATTTGGACCCATTTGGGCTAGGATTGAGTCGAATTTGGTGTCATTGGGTGTATTTCTGAGAAGTTATGTTTGACTGTAAGTTTGTTGAAATCGGAGTTTGGATGGTTCCAATTTTAATTTTGGAAGTTTCCAATTTGATTTTGCCTCGAGATTCGTGCCTGATCAAGATAATATTTTGATGGCGTATCAGGCCTAAATCAAGTATTTAAAAGAATAATTAAAAAAACTATGACACCATTTGAGCGGCCATATTACCTCTAAAATTTGCATGCTAAAACTATAAATGTGTGTCTGGATGAGATAAATCCAAATAGACTAAGATCACTTGATTTTGTAATCATGTATGTATTATCAAATATCTCCTTCTGATGCTAACTTTGCTTTACTTAGAGAGGCTAAGGCTTGTCTCTTTAAATTACATGCCTAGGAGGAAACTTTTTGGAAATAAAAAGCTGCAGCTAAGCATCTGGTGGAAGGTGATAATAATATAAAACATTTTCAAGCTTTGGTCAAAAGAAAATGTGCTAAGAATTTCATTAGTAAAATCAAACATAAGGATGGTTCTGTTACTGAGAATGCTGAGGAAATTGCTTTGTTGGCTGTTAAAAGGTTTCAGGATAGACTCAACAAGGTCTTTATCCCTAGTAATATTGATAACTCTGCTATTATCCCCAATCTCATCTCGTAGGAGGAAAATGATTTTCTTTCTAAAATTTCCTCTCTTGATGAATCAAAAAATATTATTTTTGATATGAATGGTGACTCTGTTGCTAGTCCAGATGAGTTCACTACCAAATTATTTTCAAAAAGCTTGGGGTATTAGTAAGGATGATCTCTATGTTGCGGTTTTGGTTTTTTTTGCTGGTCATGCTATGCCTAAACCTTGTTGGCTGTTCAAGAGTTTCAGGATAGACTCAACAAGGTCTTTATCCCTAGTAATATTGATAACTCTGCTATTATCCCCAATCTCATCTCGCAGGAGGAAAATGATTTTCTTTCTAAAATTTCCTCTCTTGATGAATCAAAAGTTATTGTTTTTGATATGAATGGTGACTCTGTTGCTGGTCCAGATGGGTTCACTACCAAATTATTTTCAAAAAGCGTGGGGTATTAGTAAGGATGATCTCTATGTTGCGGTTTTGGTTTTTTTGCTGGTCATGCTATGCCTAAATTTTTTTCTTCTACTTCTATTGTTCTTATCCCTAAGAATAATGATGCTAGTAATTGGAATGATTTTAGACCTATTATTCTTTGCACTTTCTTTAGAAAGATGATTTCTAAAATTTTTATGAATTGTTTAACTATTGTTATTCCTAAAATTATTTCTCCTTTCCAAATGGGCTTTGTTAAAAGTCATGCTATCTCTGATAATATTTTGTTGGCCCAGAAATTCTGCCATGACTTGGATGTCAAGGTGAGGGGTGGTAATATTATCATCAAGCTTGATATCTCCAAAGCTTATGATAACATTAGTTGACAATTCATTTATAACATATTGTAGTTATTTAGTTTTTACTTGGTTTTCTTTAACCTTATTAGAAATTGCATTGAAGGTTCTTTTTTCTCTATTATTATCAATGGCAATAACTATGGTTTTTTTAAATCTTCTCATGGCTTTAAGGCAGGGAGACCCTATGTCTCTGGCTCTTTTCATTGTTGCGGTTGATTATCTCTCTAGAATGCTTTCTAACCTTTTTGAAAATCATCTCACTTTCTATTTCAGGACTAAGGGGGTTTTCCTATATCACGCTTATGTTTTGCTGATGACTTTATCATCTTTATGAATGCTTCTTGTAATAAGATTAATAAGTTTATGAATTTATTTTAAAATTTTCAAACTGTTAGTGGCCTTTTTTTGAACAATCAGAAATATTATTTCATTATTTATAACAAGGTGCATAATGCTCGTATCTCGGCTATTAAAGACCTTACTGGTTTGTGCATGGCCAGTTACCTACCAATTAAGTATCATGGTATTCCTCTTTATAAAGGTAGAAAGAAATATTTTTGTTTAATGATTTAATTACCTCTGTGCAGAATAAAATCCTATATTGGGATTCTAATTTCTTGAGATTTGCGGGTAGGCTCACTCTCATTAGAAGTGTTCTTTGTTCTCTCCCTGTCTATTCTTTCCAAACTTTGCTTCCCACTAAAATGGTGTGTAATAGAATTGATAAAATTCTTAATAATTATTTTTGGAAAGGCTCGAATAGTAACACTAAAATTGCTTGGGCTTCTTGGGATAACTGTTGTGGAGTTTTAAAGGAGGGTAGCCTGGGTTATAAAAGCATGGCTGATTTGGCCCATGATTTGACCTTCAAATTATAGTTTACTTTTAGTGCTAAGTTATCTTTATGGTATAATTTTATGTTTTCCAAATACTATGTGGGGAAGCACCCTACTACTTGTTCTTTTAATATTGGTGATTCTAAAGTTTGGCAGAGGGTGTGCAAAGTTAAGTGGGATGTGGAGCCTCATCTCTCTTAGGGTCTTGGGGGTGGCAGCAACATTTTCTGGCAGAATTAATGGTTAGGTAATCAATCTATTGATTTCCTTATAAATTCCACTTCTACTTTTATGATTAAAGTAAATTATTTCATTAATGTTGGGATTATGATAATCTTGTTAATATGATTCCTGACTTTATTATTCAAAGAATTCTCAATTTCCCTTTGAACTTGGTGTTGAAGGATGTTTTATTATGTATGTTGGCTAATGATGGGGTTTTTAGGTTAACATATGCTTGGCATGTGTTTAGACCTAAAAATGTTATTACTATCATTTTTTTGATGATTTGACATAGAAGTATCCCTTCTACTATTGCCACTTTTATTTGAAGAATTTTGCATAGATTCATTCCCACAGATGATAATTTGATCAAAAGAGGTTTTGTTCTTCCGTCCAAGTGTCAATATTGTTATCATGTGGAGAGTTTGCATCAGATGTTTATCTCGGGTCCTTTAGCTGTTAAAATTTGGTTTCACTTTGATGATATCTTCAAATTAAACTACTTTAATGTGAATTTATCTATTCATGCTCTGCTTAATGCTTGGTTTGTTAATTCTAAAGGTCATATTAGAAATGTTATCCCTTCTCTGATTTTGTGGTTTCTTTGGATGGAGAGGAATAGCTCTATTTTTAGTGGCATTAGAATGGACTCTCAGAGGGCTATTAACAATGTGAAAGATAAATTACTAAGCTTGTTTTCTGTTAACTTGCTTTCTATCAAAAGTTTCAATAATTATTATGATGTTGCTCCTTATTTTGGCATCAGGTTGGAGGCCCCTTTTCTTCCTTCTTAGCCTCATTTTATTTCTTGGGTGAAACCCTCTTTGGGTTTTTTCATGCTGTATGTATGTATTGCTAACGAGATTAACAACATGGGGTGTGGTGGCATCATTAGAGATTGCCATGGTAATGTTATTCTTGCATTTGTGGGCCCTTTGCTTAATGGTAATTGTCATATGGCTTTTCTTACTTCGATTCTTTATGGGTTGAGAATTTGCTTGTCTCTTGATATTACTAATATTGGTATTGAGGTTGAGTCTACTAATAATATTCAGTGCATTTTTTATGATGTGGACTCGATTTGTAATTTTGAGGTGTTTTATATTGTTAGAGATATTAAACAATTAATGATATTTATCACTTTTTCTTTTTCTCAAGTGATTAGGGAAGGTAATGCTTGTGCCAATTGGTTGGCTCATTTTGAATCAGGGATTGAATGCTTCATTTATTTCTTGGAAGTTAATGTTCCTACTCCTTTAAAAGGCTATTTAAAATTGGACAAAATTTGTTTACCTTATGTTAGGATTTAATTTGGCTCCCTCTTAATTATTTGATTCATGTTTGATACCTTATCCCTCTGGTATTTTTTAGCTTGCGGGGTCATATCCCAGCATTGGGATTGCTCTTGTGAGTTTTCTTGGTGGGTGCCCTATTTTATATTATCATTTTATGGAGTTTTTTATCTATTTTTTTAATGGGTTCTATGGCTAAGTGATGATTGCAGTGACTTTTACTTGACAAGTATACCATTTGTTGCTCCACTTTCTCAGGCTTTGGCTTTCCCTGATCCTTTTGGTTGTCGGTTTGTTGGGTTTATGGGTATCTGGTTGTGGTGTTCTTTCTAGGCTCCTAGGTTGTTCTTTACTAGCATGTTGGGTTGTTCTATTTTGCTTAGGAAGCTGGGCTTTATTTACTGGGTGGCTGCTTATTTTCTTATGGCTGGCAGGGTTGGTGGGTTATTTCTATTCAGTGGCAGGTTTTTATTGATCTGTAGGTTTTAGTTTGGGCACCTGGGTGTGTTTTGCTGGGTTGCCCTATTTTGCCGTGGTTGTTGGGTACTTTTTGTTGGCCCGTTGCTATTTTTTTTAGCCTGGAGCTTATTTCTCATTCTTCCTGGAGTTTATTTCTTGCGGTGGTGGTGGGGGGGTGTCAGGGTAGCCGAGGACTTTTGGTTGGATGGAGTGGCATTGGGATTCTCATGGTGATGTTTGTAAGATCCAATCTATCCTGAGCTCTTTCTGTCCGAACCCCTAAAGCCTTAACTATGGTATTTTTGGTTTGGTTGGTGTTTTTTGGATCCATGCCATTCAACTTTTTTGTGGGCTGTATGCTTTGTTTAGCTGTTGTTTTTTTCTTGTTGTTTTTTCACTATTCCTATATGTGGCCTATTATTCGGGTTTGCTTTGTTTATCTAAATTTGGAGTGTTGGAGTTGGATTTATGTTCATCTGGCAGACTTTTGGGGTTACCTTAAAAATCATTTCAGCTGTAGTTGTGGCTTTGTTTTTATTCTCCATTGGGTGTATAATGGTTGCTCGGATGCCTATATTATTCTTGGTTGGACTATAATTTTCTATCTTTATTGGGCTATGACTAACTGTTATATGATACAATGGTTGTATTTTCAATCCCTTCCTATTTATAATATTTTGTACTTCCTTTTTGTGCCTTGTCTCTTTTTTGCAGGATCTCTTTTATTTAGGTCATTGTGCTGCTAGTTTTTGGATAGGAAGCTTGCTTTAAATGCTAATGGTTGCTGCCTTCCTTCTTTTTGGGTGCTTCTGCTTGTGCAATGTAGATTATTCCTAGGTTTTATTATATTTTTCTTTAGATGGGATCTTGAGCTCATAGGTTTTTTTGGTTTTGATCTTATAGCTCTTTGGAGCATTAGAGAGCTCGAGGCCCCTTTAAGGACTTCGTACTTTTTTCTTTAATTAATGCGTAGGCCCCTCCGTGGGTTTCCCCTAAAAAAAATTGTACGTATTGAGATATGTCAAAAATAATTAATTAATAGTGGGATTAATTTCGAACATCTAATGGAGTACTTGATTTATGAAAACACTTATCTCTTCAAAATTTTAAAAGAAAAGGACTAACTTGAATTTAGAATTCCTAAGCTTAAAAAATTTAGAACTCTAACCCCTAATGATTGATTAGGATATTGACAAACATCAATAAATAATTCCAACACTCATCATCAGCTATTGTTAATGCTCACAACCTCTCAACACTAATATCTAGAGTTAACCAAATATTATTGTGAATCTATTTTTAGGGAATATATTTTTGATGATAGCAAATACTTTTGTTTCTCTACAACTGCCTTACCTACTAACATTTTAGGTCTACAAGATCAAACTGTAATTTGAACCAACTCAAGATTGGGTAGACTAGGTCTGAGTCAATTTGTAAACATTTTCTTCTCTTGAGTCTATTATAAATGATGTGGTTCTTAATGCTAAGTAACTATGTACACACACACTTAAAAAAATTTCTGACTATTTTTAGAGTTCTTTATTTTTGCTCATATCATCCAAGACGATTCATAAATTATCCTGGAAGATCAGATAAAAATAAAAACCTTAATTATGGCATCCTAGTTAAGACAGCCGTCATTAAGTGCATCATCCTGGATGATATTTGTATCAGTCGGGACGATAGGCTCAAATCAGAAAGAATCGGCTGCCAGATCTATTTAGGTAACTTTTATTTTTGGACATCATCCTGGATGATGCAACATAATTATGCCTAAATAAATCTAGTAATTAAGGAAAGCAATTAAAGTGTGATTGCTCAATCATATCATCCTAGAAAATCACAGGATCGGTCGGGATGATCCGTTCAAAAACCTTAGTTGTTCCTGGACGACCAAACATCAGCCAACTTCCTTTCAGGGTGATGTTTTAAATGATATTCTTTAATTTGTACTAATCGTACAGGATGATATATTATTATCATGTATGATATGAACAATTTCCTTCTGATCATTCCAAACCATCTGGGCTGATTGAGCGAAGTTTGTGCTGATCATCTAGGACAATATTTATATCATCCTGGACAATAAAATTGGTTTGTTGCAATTAAGAGCTATTCTGAAGCTCTTCTATATAAGAACTCTTACTCTACCCAATAGATCATCTTTTCTTGCTGTCTTGACCTGAGAGAGCCTAGAGGAGAGCGAGAGAAAGGGAGAGAGAGAGAGGATCTTGTGAGGGAGAGTTTATGAGGGGTTTCACAAAGGTTACTCCAAAAAAGGATCTAAGTCATCTTCTCCTATCATCATCCCTTATTCTTCGAGGTTCGAGAGAGGTCCATTTCAGCAATCAATCAAGGTTCTTTGTTTGCTTCAGGAGGAAGCAAAAGGAGTTGGGTTTCCTGCCTCACCGGTGTCGGTGGAAAGAAGGTTTTTATAAAGGCTTCTCCACCTTGTTGGGGAAGAAAAATGAGAGTCACTGAGTTTAGTGCAATACTCGAAGGGCACCTCCAAGGAGTGGACGTAGGTCGAGGTTACCGAAACACTATAAATTTTTGTGTTCTTTTTTATTGCTTTTTTTGCATTTAATTTTCACATGTTAAATTTCTTTGTGGTGAATTTTGGTTTGGTTGATTTTGTAATTTCAGCAGATTATGGTGAGTTTTGGTTTGGTGTAGTTTATGTTTTTGATTGAAATATTTTTTAAAATACCAGTTCACCCCCTCATGGTTAGCTTAGGCTAGTTCATAAGGGCTTAACATCCCTAACGAACTTTTATGTGGCATCAGAGCAAGATTCATAAAAATGAGTTTTTGAAAACTTTTGAATTTCGATCCATGGCTAACTCTGATAATCAAAATACTACAAAAGGGTATTCTATTATTCGACCACCTTTGTTTGATAATATTTCTTTTTATTCTTGGAAAACTCGCATGTCTATTTTTTTACAAGCGATTAATTATCACATGTGGATGCTTGTTAAGGATGGTTATACACCTCCTTCTTGTGAAATTAATGGCATTAAAACTGAACTTCCTTTTACTGAATGGACTTTTAATGAAAGAGATTTACCACAACTTAATGCAAAATATTTGAATTATTTTTTCTATGTTTTGAAATTTTAAGATTATATACGTGTTTCAACTTGTGCAATTGGTAAAGAAATTTCGGATATATTGTGTATTACTTATGAAGGAACTAATGATGTTAAGCAATCTAGACTGAATATTTTATTATCTAACTACAAACTTTTTTGTATGAAACATTCTGAATCAATTTCTAACATGTATACTAGGTTTACTCAAATTGTCACCTCATTGCATGTTTTACGAAGAGAGCTAACTAATTATGAAAGAGTAAATAAAATTTTGAGATGCTTGCTTTCTTCTTTTGATGCTAAAATCACTGTAATTACTGAATATAAAGATTTAAATACTTATTATGTTGATAATTTATTTAGATCACTCATTGTTTACGAGCAAGGGGTGAACCAAAGAAATCTTGATGCAAGTGAGAAAAAGAAGGAGAAAACTGTGACGCTGAAGGCCAACAACACAGACACTAATTCTTCCAGGTCTGAAAGTGATGATGTTGCCTTAATTATGAGGTAATTCAAAAGCTTTCTAAGGAAGAAGCACAAGAACCATCAGAAGTGGAATAAAGGTAAGGGTAGTAAAAATTTTAAGAATTATAATGATATGATCTACTTTGAATACAGGAAGCTGGGATATATTAAAGCTGATTGTGCTACACTTAAAGCTCACTCAAGAAAGGAGAAGGGTGAGAAGAAACCCAAGTTCAAAAAGGACAAGAAGAGATTCCAAAAGGCATTATCGGCGAATTCAACATCATGACTCCTCTAAAATTGAAGCTGAAGAGGAGACTACAAACATGTGCTTGATGGAAAACGATCATCTTGGTCAGTTTGACCAAGAAGATATATATGAACAAATCTACGAACAATTACTTGAAGTTTCTAAATAAATTCATGCATCGTATCGGAAACTTAAGAAATCGCATGCTAGTTTGAAATTGGAGTTTTTAAATTTGCAAAAAGAGCATGAAATTTTACTTAAAGATCATTCTACAATCAATAGAAATCACATGTCATTACTTGATGAGTCTGATGAATTAAACAAAAGGCATATTGAATTATCTGATGCACATAATTCCTTGAAGTCATCTCATGCTGAGTTAGAAAAAGAGTTTAAGAAATTAGAAAATCTCAAAGCTTTTAAAAATAACAAACCAACATTTCATGTATCACATAACTTTAAAAGAAAGTATTACTACCCGAATAGATTAGTAAATATTTTTCCTGGTGTTAGATGTTTTCCATGTGGTATATTATGACACATTTCACATACTTTCACTATTCACCATAATACACATTAGGTGTGAAGACCCAAATTACATGATTTATAGCATAACATATATGTATTGCATTCTACTTTCGATAAAAAGGGACCTAAATATGTTTGGGTTCTTAAATTTTATGTTTGATGGTTTTGTAGTCTAGCTCTCACAAAAGACCTCGTGAAAGCATGTAGTACCCGGACAGAGAATATTCACGACACATGACTGGAGATGTTAATCAATTTAGTTCGCTGGAGGCCAGGGATGGAGGTAAGGTTACTCTTAGAGATAACACCACCAGGAAAGTAGTGGGCACAGGTATCATTGAAAACTCTAAGAACCTTTTGATGAAAAATATTTTGCTTATAAATGGACTGAAACATAATTTGCTCAGCATCACAGCTTTGCGATAAAGGATTCATCATAAAATTCTTAGTAAATACTTGTATTATAAGCTTAAATAACAACATTATTTTGCAAAGAAAGCGGATCAATAATATTTACATGTTTGACTTAAATAATATTGAATGTGCTGCTTTACTTTGCTTAAAAACTATTACTGATGATTCATAGTTGTGGCACAGGAGGTTATGTATGCCAGTATGAAAACCCTTAGGAGAGTGACTCAGAAAGACCTAATTAGATGTATCCCAAAGCTTAAATTCTCTAAAGACCACCTTTGTGATGCCTGCCAACTAGGGAAGTAAGTCCAATCCTCTTTTCTCTTCATTAAGGACATTAAAACCTCTAGACCTTTAGAAGTCCTCTATATAGATTTGTTTTTCCCAATTAGCACTGCCAACTTAGGGGAAAAAGTCTATGGATTTGTGATTGTCGATGACTACTTGAGGTTTATTTGGATTAGATTTCTGTCACATAAAAATGAGTCTTTTGATGAGTTTAGGTCCTTCTTCACTTGGATTCAAAGAAAGCTAGGTTGTGAGATTTTGAACATCTATAGTGACCATGGGGGAGAGTTTGAAAATTAGAGATTTGGAGACTTTTATGAGGATAAAGGGATTAGTTATAACTTCTTAGCTCCTAGGATCCCTCAGTAAAACGGGATAGCTAAAAGAACGAATCAGACCTTAATTGAAGCCACTAGAGCCATGTTGGTTGAGTATTCACTTCCAAAATACTTTTGGGCTGAAGTGGTAAACAATGTGTTGAATAGGGTGAATGTTAGGGCCAAACTTAATAAGACACCCTATGTGATCCTTAAGATAGGACACCCAATCTTTCCCACCTCCACGTCTTTGGATGTTAGGTTTTCATTCTTAATAATGAAAAGTCACACTTAGGAAAATTTGACCCAAAATATGATGAAGGCGTGTTCTTAGGATATTCAAATGTGGGGAAATCCTTAAGGGTGTTTAATAAGAGGACTTTGGTGGTGGAGGAGACTACTCAGATAGTGTTTGATGAATCTGATCCTAAGAAGTCTAGAGTTGAGGATGAAGATGAAATTAGAGAGATTACCATAGGAGTTAAAAATTTGGAGAAGAGGGTAGAACCCTAAAACACTGAAGGAATAGGTGAGATTACCTAAGGAGTAGAAAATATAAATTTAGATGAAAGGGTTAAACCTACACACACCTTGCCTAGAGATTGGAGATATTCTTAAGTCATCCTAAAGAACTGATCATAGGAGACCCTTTTAAAGGTGTTAGGATTAGGCATGGACTTAGAAATGAAGTGAACCATTATGATTTTATCTCAATGACTGAACCCACCAACATCAATCAAGCCCTTTATAATGATTTTTGGATTTTATCCAAACAAGAGGAATTAAGCCAATTTGTTAGGAATGATATTTAGGAGCTTGTAGAAAGACCAAAGGAACAAAGTGTAGTTGGAACTAAATGGGTCATTAAGAATAAAATGAATGATTCTAGTGTGGTAGTTAAGAATAAGACAAGACTGGTAGCTAAGGGGTTCAACCAAATAGAAGGGATTGATTTTAAGGAGACCTTTACCCCTATAGCTAGATTGGAAGCTATTAGAGTGCTACTAGCCTTTGCCTGTTATAAGAGATTTAAGTTTTTCAAATGGACATTAAGAGTGCCTTTTTAAACAGGGTAATAAAAGAGGATGTGTTTGTAGAGCAACCCCCGGGTTTTGAGAGTTCCTAATTTCCAAATCATGTTTTAAAATAAAAAAGGCCTTATATGGATTAAAGCATGCACCCAGAGCTTGGTATGAGAGGCTTAGCACATTCTTACTAGAGAGGAAGTTTGTTAAGGGGAGCATTGACATCTCCCTTTTCTAAGGAAAATAGGAGATGAATTACTCATTATTCAAATCTATGTCGATGGTATACTTTTTGAATCTGCTAATAAAAGGCTATGTGATGATTTTCTAAAATAATGAGTAGGGAATTTGAGACGAGTATGATGGGAGAGTTGTCCTACTTTTGGGGTTTTAGAATAAGACAACTTGATGATGGAACCTTTCTAAATCAATCAAAGTATATAAAGGATATCTTGAAAAAATATGAAATGGATAAAGCTAAGCCAATTAATACTCCCATGATGTCCATTGTTCAGTTGGACAAGGACCCAAATGGAAAATCAATTGATCAAAAGAAGTACAAAGGGATGATTGGATCTTTACTTTACCTGACTGCTAGTCGACCTGATATAATATTTAATGTTTATCTCTGTGCTAAATTTCAAGCTGATCCTAAAGAATCCCACCAGACTGCAGTTAAGAGAATTCTTAGACACCTCTTAGGAATCTAAAACTTAGGAATCTGATATCCTAGGCACAACACTTCTTTTGAGATTATTAGATATACTGATTCAAATTTTATAGATTGTAAGGTGGATAAAAAGAGCACTTCTGGGACTTGCCAATTCATAGGGCAGTCTTTAGTCTCCTGGTCCAGTAGAAAGCAAAACTTTGTTACACTTTTCAATGCTGAAGCTGAGTACATTGTATTAGAGAGTTGTGTGGCCCAAGTCTTTAGGTTGAAGCATTAAGTTTTGGATTTAGGATTACATGTAGGCACAATTTTAATCTTTTATGACAACACTAGTGACATCTGCATTTTTAAGAATCCTATCCAACATTCAAGGAACAAGCATATAGACATAAGGCATCACTTTATTATAGACCATATGACCAAAGGAGATATTGAGTTACACCATATGACAATAAAGAATCAACTAGCTGACATCTTTATTAAACTACTAGCCTTTGACACTTTCAACACTTTAAGAATCAAGTTGGGTGTGATTTACATAAATGCATGAACTTTTTTATACTTTTCATGTATTTCATTTTTGTTGATTTGATTTTTTATTATTTTTTTTTCTTTTAATCACTGTTGAATTAATATCTTATGTTATGTTTTTTGTTTTTTAAAAATTTTTAGTCAATGATTAACATCTCTAAATTAGTTAAAGAGGAAAACACCATTGATTTTTTCCTTCTCTCTAACTTCTTTTAGTGGTATAATTTTCTAAACAAAAATCTATCTCACATTAACAACTAGACTTTGAAATTAAAATCTTTTCAATCATGATACAGTAATCTATCTTATATATAAAATGTGAATTAAAATTTTTTAATTTAATTTGAGTAGAAAAATTTTTCAACGTACCCTCATGAGCCTCCAATCGGGTTATAGGCTAAAACAAAATCGATATGCAATAATCGCCAAAAAAACTACTAAAATCAAGCTATCATATATGACAATCAACATCAAACTTTAATCAAATCAATTAAATTAATATTCAAACTAAAAATCCTTAGGCAAGTGCATTTTAATATTACAATACAAAATTGAATAAAAGTAATGTGGTCGAGTATCACTAAAAATAAGCCCGGATTTCTAATCATAAGACTCAAGTGACTTTGAGAATGGGACTTCTCATTATCCACTTCTTCATCTTTTTATGGCTCCTTGGATCATCGGGTCCAGATATTCAAATGAAAAGAAACTCACCCTAACATGATATCCTAACTTAACCTTCCAAATGTAGGAAGATTCTCCCCTTAGGGATGTCTTCTCCTCTTTGAAATCTAAGTTGGATATAAATATCTCTTATCAAATCACTTGACATTTATAACTCAAATAAATTAAATTAAATTTGAATTTAAAAGAAAAATTCTTGACTCAACAACCTGTACCGTTATCCTAAATAGTTATAATCAAATCATTTCAAGCAGTTAATTAATTAAAAAATACTCAAATTCATAATCACACTTGGTCATGCTCTTTTAATATTAAAGGGGAACTTATGCATTCTGAATCGCCAATAGAATATATTATTAATTTAAAGCTTAATGTATTTGCCCCCTTCAATTTCAATTGCCATGTATGAGTATGGTCATCTAAATAAGATTTAATTAGTTTTAAATCATCCTTAACCTAAGGATTATCTATTACACAATCAATCACATCACAGTGCAAAAAAGTAAATAAATAATCATTCAATTTAAGCTAGAAAATAGCATGTAGTGAAAGCTCAAAAACACGACACATAATAGTAGGAAAGTAAACATTGGCCTAGCCTAAGACTAAAGTTGGTGTTCTTAGCAAACCATCTAAAGTGTGTGAGTTAAGTTGTGTTGTTTGGATATATTTTATGGAGGATAACTTGTTAAAGTTGTTTGATGTTTTGATTGGTTGATGAAAGTTCGTTAAGGATGTTAAGCCCTATAGAACTGGCCCAAGCTAACCAAGAGAGAGGTGAATTGGAAAACTTTAAAACCAAAGATAAAACTCCAACCAAAATCACCACAAATAAAGTGCGGAAGAAAAATAAATACAGAAGCGATAACAAGAAAATAACACACCGGATTTATAGTGGTTAGGTTAAACCTTGACTTACGTCCACTCCTTGGAGGCACCCTCCAAGTATTGCACTAAAAAGTGACTCTCCTTTAGCCCCCACAGCTAGGCGGAGAAGCCGTTATAAAAATCACTTCCACCTTCCCCGGTGCGGTGGAGTCGCCGGGTCCTTTGACACCAAAGAGATCTTCTTCTTTGGTGAACTTACCTCGAGACAAGCCTTGAATCCAATGGTACTAAGGTGCGAGTTCGCTGAAACAACCGTGTAGAATCCCCTCCACACTCCCTTGAGTTTCTCCCCCTCACAGGATCTTCTCCCTCTCAAACTCCACCATTTCCTCTCTCCCTTTCATTCTCTCTCTTCAAGTTTCCCCCACAAGAACGAAGCTACAATGGCTGCCAAAGACACTTACAAAAGTT
>NW_021319178.1:22139532-22141876 GCF_001605985.2 Dendrobium catenatum
GAGGAGGTACAAACAAAACAAAAGACAAAAAATGTTTCCTGATCTAGTGAAAAAACAAATATTCTTAAAATGAAAAAGTTACCTCTTAGTTTTTATCAAAAACTTAGTAAAATTGGATTGACAACGCATAGCTCAGAGAAAGTTAGAAATTCATAATTTGATAATCCAAACTCGTTCTTTTAAAGGCTCAAAAACTTTTTAATCCAATATCCAAATAAAGGAATAAATGGGAAAAAGAAACATTAATTTTTCAAAACTCTTTCCATAAAACATATCTAATAGAAGATCAATGCACGAATTTCTGAATCAGGAACCAAAATTTTCAAGCACAAATTTCGAACATATCAAGGATTTTCTTAAGTTTTTAGTAGTATAAGAAAAAAAATAAGTATATTTTTTTTGTGGGCTCATTTTATGTCCTTTATTACTTGAATGGCTCTTTGAGCATCTTTTGATTTTAATACACTTTGTGTATTTTTTTTTTTAATTTGGCGTCATTGCGCATCTTTTGGTTTAGCATCATTGACCACTTTTTTTTTAATTATTTAAAAAAAATGCTTTCTTTCTTATATTCTCAAAAAAAAAGTAAACCCAAATTATTGACAACACGAACAACTTGATTAAGAAAATTTTATGATGGATTCAACAATCTTGCAAAAGATTCCTATGCGATAGAAAAAATGTAGGGAGAAAAAGAAATAGTTTCAAAATCCAATTTAAAATATGATGAAGATTTTGAATCAAAAGTAAAATAACCTCTTTAAGAAGATAGAAATAGAAACATAAAAACTAGTTTCCTTCCTTTGACTGTTTTAGAGAAGTCAAACACAACTTACCAAAGATTTCAAAAAAAAAAAACAGAAAGTAGATTTTTCATTTTTAGAAAAGTGAATGTGTGTGTTGATCAGAGAAAAACTTTCACAAAAAAAAAATTCAAAGAATAAACAAAACTAAAAAAAAAACACAAAAACACGAAAGGCTCTTAACCATTATCTCTCTCCTGGTCCGATGCTTCAGAGACCAGATCTGCCAATGAGATTTTTTGCCTTTCATTATTTCCCCAGTTTAAATTTTGCTTCGCCTTGCCCTTTTCTTTCATAGGAATAATTCTTAAATTAGTGCACTGATTTTTCATTTGTCCAAGCTTCCTTCATCAAAAGCAAATAACGTCAGAAGAAATATGGATATCCTTACCACTTTTACCTTTTTTCCACTTTTGCTTATGCTTAGGTGAGCTTTGTGATTTGCTTGACACGTCATTGCCTTCATCACCAACTAGGCTATCTCTTTCTGTACCTCCAGCTTTTAGAACAATAGTTTCACCTGCATCCAAAAGTCTTTGACCCAAACTTTGCTCGTATGCAATGAGTTAGCCAATCAAATTATCAATAAAATAATCATTCAAATCTTTTGATTCATAAATAGAAACAACTTTGGCATCAAATTTTTCAAGTAAACAACGAAGAATTTTATTGACTTTTTCAAAATTTGAAAAATCTTTTCCTAAAGCATGTAATGAGTTTACAATTTGAATAAATCTGGTATACATGTTTAAGATCGTTTTAAAAGGTTTCATGGAAAATAATTCAAAATCATGCATTAACAAATTTAACTTGGATTGCTTGATTTCACTAGTGCCTTTGTATATGGTGTGCAATTTATCCCAAACTTCCTTACTAGTATTGCACGTGGAGATTAACATAAAATCTTCTGAATTTAAGGCACAGAAAAAACAATTTAAAGATTTTGCATTCAATTGAGCATTGATTTGTTCTTCCTTACTCCATTGATTAAAAGGAATATAAATTTTAATTCCATCTAAAACTCGTGACGGTGAAGAATAACCATTTAAAATCATATGTCACATAAAAAAATCTAACGATTGCAAGAAAATAGACATGCGAGTTTTCCAAAAATCAAATGACATATTTTCAAATAAAAGAGGTCTGGTGACTGAATAACCTTCCGCGACATTATGATTAGCCAAGGATCAAAAAATCAAAAGCTTTTAAAAACTTATTTAATGAATCCTGCTCTGATATCACTTGAAAGTTCGTTAGGGATGTTAAGCCCTATAGAACTGGCTCAAGCTAACCAAGAGAGAGGTGAATGTTGACCTCATTTTTGGTATGAGGTCACTAAGGCCATTCCAAACTCCAGATTAATTATAGGTCCTAGGATCCACTCTAGACCTTAAGATCCTTTCCTAGAGCAAGACCTTAGGGCCTACTCTAGAGCCTAGGGTTCCCTTAGATCCTAGATCCTAAAACCCCTCTAGATCTTAGGACCAATCTAGACTCAAATCAATTCCCACCCTTGACCAACTTCAACCTCAAGTCAATTC
>NW_021319178.1:22142590-22145153 GCF_001605985.2 Dendrobium catenatum
CAAATTGAATCCAAATCAAGGTGTTATTGAGTTCTCTTTTACCCAATACACCTTCCTTGATCAGTCCAACCCTTGGGCTCACTTGGGTCAAGAGTCAGGCTAACCCAAAGTGCCCAAAAGCACTTGGGATTGAGCCAACTCTCAACCTAAGCCCAATTGAACTTGACCAACACCTCCCATAGGTGGCCCTAGGTTCAATACATCTCCTCCAGCTAGCCCATGCCTTGGGCTAGCTTGGGTCAAGAGTTAGGCTAACCCAAAGCAGCCAAAAACACTTGGACCCGAGCCATCTTCTAGCTCAGATCAAATTGGACCCAATTGCCACTTGCATTGGCTGCACCAGACCCAGACCCACTTCCCACCTCAAGCCCATGGTCTGGCCTGACCTGGGTTGAGCCCAAATCAACTCGAATCGAGCAGGTTTGGATCAACCCAAGCCACCTTTTAACCCAGATCAAATTGGACCCAATTGCCACTTGCATTGGGTGCACCAGACCCAGACCCACTTCCCATACCAAACCCAGGGTCTGACCTGTCTTGGATCGAGCTTAATTTGACTCGAACCGAGCAGGTTTGGTTCCAAACCACCCACCAGTTCGATCCAAGCCTCCCCAGGCCAAATTGACTTCACCCTTGGCTCCAGTATGTCCCCATCGGTCTCCCCCGGTCAATCCGATCCAGACCATGGCAGGCAGCGGTCGGAGCCAATAGAATTTGAGTTCCGGTGGTCCCCCCAGACAATTCCTGGCTCAAGGCTGCTGCCCACCGGTTTGATCTCCACAATCCCCCCTGGACGTCGCCATCGTCCACCTGGAAGCGATCCGAGCCTTCCCCAGTTCAATCCCGGCCATCCAAGCTCCTGATGGGTGGCCGAATACCCCCGAGCTCGCCAGACCTCATGAGGCATTGGCATTTGCTCTCGCTCGATCCTCAGAGCTCCTTCAAACTCCCAGAAGCTTCCTTCGAGCCCTGAGATCGATCCCTCCTTCCGTTCGAGCAAGCGCCCGTGAAAGCTTTCGGCGTCCCGTTCGAAGTCCCACCTCCGGCCGTCCTCCGATCCCGACGCCTGAAGGAGAACTGTTCGCCACCGTCCCATGAAGCTTCCTGATAGAGAAGCTCATACGTTGAGGCCTTCTCTGTGGTGATCCCTCCATCCCGAGCTCCCTAGCTAGGTAGTTTGGTCAAGTGTGAACGGAACCTTCACCCCAATGGATCTCCACCGTTGGATTGAAGGTTTCCACCGTCCTGATCCTCCCTGTGAAATTTCATCGGAGTTCGCCAGCAGGATCACCCGGATCAAGCCGGAGAAGCCCTGCGGTCTCGGATAAGAGCGGGAGGTTGAAGACGAAATCCCAGCCGTTGATCTCGATCAACGGCTCGGATTAGATCCCGCGGTATCGGAGCGCCTTTAATCCCAGCCATTCGATCCGCCATCCAACGGCTGTCCTCAACCTGGCCGTTAACCGTTAGCGCCAATCATTACCAGGCGAATCGACGCGCGACGCGTGGTAACGGCTGCTGACTGTGTAATTGCCGGATTAATAAATCTAGAAATTCAAGGGATCATCAAAAATTCATAACTCCCTGCACACTTGTCCAAATTAGGAGTTCTTAGGCTCATTGGAAAGGTCTCAGGGAGCACTATAAAAGCCCTATGGTTCCAGACCCTGGTTAGGTCAGTTTTAGGTTTAATTTCAATTTGAGAATTTTATGAATTTTTTTAATTACTTTTTAAATACATGTCCATCAGGTCTAGAATTTTGGGAGATTGAAATTGGACATGTTTCTGACATGTCCAAATTTTATCTCCCCATTTTAAGTTGTTCAAGGGCATATTCCCTAATGTTCACTGATTTTTCCCCAATCCAAGCCTAGGATAGACCCCCATAGTGATTTGAAGGTGACTTAGAGCTCACCTTAGGTGGTTTGGTTAACTACCTTAGAGTACTCCAATTGAACTCAAATTTGGTGGGATTAGTCCTTAGGGTAAGGTGATCCTATGGTCCAAATTTCATCAAATTTAGAGTTCATTTGGTTCCCCAAATAGGATCCTAAAAAATCCTTCTTAGAAATGACCTTAATCCTAATTAATTGACAATGGGCTTTTCTTAACCTGTAAAATTCATTAAAATGTCCTTAATTATCCTTGATTGATTCCTCAACCAGCAAGAATTGAAACCCTCCTTGATTGATCTCTAGCTTTGTCTTAGCTTAATCCTTAAGTAATTAGAGTCTAACCAGTTTGTAATTAATCTTGAAAATCTTAAAAATTCCCAAGAGGGTTCTAAACACTTGTTGATCCATCCTTAGGTCATTTATGACCTTTGGAATTGATCTCAAGAAATTTAGGGTTCATTTGGGTTCAAATCCTTAAGTAGGCCCTTTAGCCGTGGTAACTTGATAATCCCTACGAGTGTGTAAAATTCCTAAAATTCACTCTTAACTATAGAAAAATTTTGATTAATCAACTTAGTGGATAGTGGTTTCAATTAGAATTCATCACCTCCTAGAGACATTAGACCTCTATAATTTAGCTAAAACTAAGGACCCAGCATCTTAGGTG
>NW_021319178.1:22146669-22192028 GCF_001605985.2 Dendrobium catenatum
ACAATGCATTTTCTAAGTTGTCTAATCAAAGTCCTTAATTATTGTCCTTAATGACACTAAGTTTAAATAGGTTCAAATCAAAGTTTTAACTAACCCTTGGACAACATATAAGAGAAAATGCATAACAACACAATCAAGTCCTTAAACTAGGAGAGCCTAGGCTAGGTGGTGTGTGCACCCTTACCATGCAAATCAACTTAAAGCTTAATTAAGTAAATCATTAATCAATGAATAATTAGTAAAGTAATTATTCATTGATTAATCAAAATTCCCCAAAAAATTTCTATTCAATCACGCTCAATCTATGTTTCAAGTCTCAAGGGATCTCTCAAAATTAGAAATTTAAATATATATAATTTTAAAATAGCTTTAAAATATATATATTTATATATATAAACTTATACATAAAGATATAAGTTTCAAAATAGAATAATTTAAAAATATTATTAAAATAATTTTTAAGTACTTGAGAGATCTCTAATTTATCTAAAATATTCTGAAATTGAAGATTTATTTTTAAAAAAAAAATATTTAATTTAGTATTTAAATATGAATTAAATATTTAACTAATTAAATAATTTAATTTATTTAAAGAATCTTAAATATTTTAAAATATATTTAAATTTAATTTAAGATATATTTTTTAAATATTCTTCATGATTTGAAATAATTCCAAAATAAATTTATTTTAAAATTATGTAATTAATTTGATTTATTTTAATTAATTAATAATTAGAGCATCAAATTTTAAATGTTTTAAAATATATTAAATATTTTTAAATAATTTTTTCATATAAAAGGTTTTAAATTTTTGGGTAGTTTGACATAAAATATGAATTTTTTTATTTAAAAATATTTTTTATGATTTTTTAAGGAAATCTAAGTTAAAAAATGATTTAAAATTAAAGTTTAAATCATTTTAAGTATCTAGCACTATCGGCGCTAGTGCGGGGCATGCGTTGGCACTCAATTGGCCTAGCGAAACCGTGGGGTAATGATTGAGCGACGGTGCAATGATTGCGTGGTAGTACAATGATTGCGGTGCCAACAATCTTCGTGTAATAATTAAATAGCAAACACGATTTACTTATCTGCGTCAGCACATTATCTCTGCTTTTTGAAACGAATAGTTCAGATTTGGGCAGACAGAAAGTTTAACCATGAGATCATATCTTCAGTTAATCAGAGCCGTGAAATGACTCGATCTAGACATCTTCGTGTAATAATTAAATAGCAAACACGGTTTACTTATCTGCGTCAGCACATTATCTCTGCTTTTTGAAACGAATAGTTCAGATTTGGGCAGACAGAAAGTTTAACCATGAGATCATATCTTCAGTTAATCAGAGCCGTGAAATGACTCGATCTAGACTGTTGATTGAGCGATCGATGGTCCAAAAAATATAAACCTGAGGCAGGCTAAAGAAACTCCTTAGAACTAGTTTTTTGAAGTTTTCTCTTGATCGAGTCGGTCAATCTCCATGAAAATTTAAACACGTCTATGTATAATGAACATATTTTATTGGGATGTGTCATAATAACTTAAAAATAGCTTAATCAAAAGCTATTTTAAACTAAGTGTTCTAACCAAGGTTTAAGATTTTACCTAATCCAACCGTTAGATTTTTGCATTCTTGGACTCTCTAGATTTGTAGATTATCCACACATAATTTTCTAGCTGAAGTATTAGCTTGAAATGCTCTAGAATTGGAGTTCTTAACCTGAGATGGGTTAGAAGCTTGGATTGCCAGAGGATCATCGATGACGAGCTTCGATCGAGAAGGCTTGATGGACCCGAGACATTCGTCCTTATATGAAACTTGGATCATCCCATATGATATTCATGCGAGAACATACCTGAGACGTTCGTCCTTGTAAAAATTTGGGATCATCCCGCGATCTTAGTGTGAGAAAAGACCCGAGACGTACATTCGTGTATGATTCTGAGATCATCCTGTATGATCCATACTTAGAAAAAAAATTTTGTTTTTGTTTGTTCTACTGCTTGTCTGGAAAAATAATGGACCAGATTATCACATACGATATGATATCATACAGTATAGTCAATTTAAAAATATTAATTTTAAACTCTCCACCGGTGTGTGTGTGCTCTATTACTCAATTACAATCACACTCTCTCAGACTCAATAAAATGGAAAATACATACTTCAATTATAATAAACTCTAAACTGATCTTGATTTAAAATCTTCAACAATCCAGAGTTTGATTTCTCTGAAATGTTAGTACACACAAGAGAAAAATAATTCTTCCAAAATATATTAGAAGAAATAATAATCAAATCAATAATATTTAAAAGAATAAAAAACATACAAGTTATAAGAATATCAAATATGCAAAACTAATTAGCAACTATCTCAATAATCTCCCTCTTTTTTATGATGGCAAAATAATTATTATTTGAATAAAATTAAAAATCCTAAATTTCTCCTTAACTCTTCCTTAATAAATAAGCATGTTAATATAAGGAAATTTCTATTATGAACAAATCTATTTTTTAATTTTTCATAAACTCATAAAACACTTCAAATAAAAAAAAATTCTAATAAACCCTAAAAATGCAAAAAAAAAAATCAAATGCAAATAAAAAAAACAAATAATATTTCTCCCCCTTTTTGACAACAATAAAAAGAAGGAAGAAGAAAAAAAATAAAAGAAATGTAAGAAGTCATATGAGAAACCTTTGATAATTGATCTTGAAAGTGATTAAATTATAATTGCAATAACAAGACTAATGTTCATTAGAGAAAAATAAAGATTCATAACATATAAATTAAAATATAACATAGATAAGATAAATATATCAAGGTCATGAAATAATCTAAACGATAAGATAAGAAGAATTATTGCTAAAGTTATAAAATAAAGATTAATTAAAATCAAATTCCAATATAAAATATAATTAAACATTAGATTGATTTAAAATTGAAGATTAAAAGATAGATGAAAGAATATTTTGCAATATACTTATTTGGCGACGTTGCACATCTTTCAAATATTTGTGGCACACTTTGTCCATCTTTTTGTATTTGGGCTAATTTCTTATCTCTTTTCTATTTGTAAACCATTACGCATTCTTTCGATTTTTGTACACTTGTACATTTCTCTATTTTTTTTAATTGATCTTTCTAAAATCAATAATCTAAAAAGTCAAACTTTTCTAAGTACAAAGATAATTATATTGAAAGGAGAAATAAAAAATAATAAGACATCAAAATTATAATAATAATATTAAAATTATGTATGCCTAAAAAAATATGAGATTGATAGCCTTAACTTGATCAAGTTTTAAATTAACTTATATTTTTAAAAAATTATATTTCATAATAAAATTAATTTTTGTATTACAATTCATATTATAAAACTCTTTAGATCAATTAAGTTAGGATTATCATATAGGCTAACTAACTTTTAAAATAAAGAACAAAATCAACTAAATAAAATAAGATATTTTTTATTGATATCAATATGAAGATGATACCATGAACCATATTTGATATCAATACATCTATCTCAAATAAAAAAATATAACAATATCAAAGATCTGATATAAAATAACTGCAGAAAATACTAAATAAACACAAGTACAAAAACTGTAGAAATCATCACATCACATCCCTAAGGACATGCAAAGATAACATACAAGAAGTACATCTATAAATCTGAGGGGCCCTGGTCTAGAGGAGGTGGCTGGTTGAAGATAAAAAAATAACTATTCATCATAGCCACATTGGTGTTCACCGAGTCAAACTGATCTCGAATCCAACCCATGTCCTGCTGGTACTGTGCATCCTGCTGATTTAGACAAATCTAAATTTGATCAAAGTGCTAATCAAAATGACTCTCTAGTTAGTTAAAATGCTTGACCATCTCCTGAAGGTCAGGTCCATGAGCAAGCACAGGTGCAGGTGCTCCCCCTTCTCCCTCAGAATCCTCACTTGTATTATCATCTTTTCCAAAAATTGCTCTAAATGAAGCATCAGTGAAGTAGATAGGAATTTCAAGTAGAGGATCAGTATGAATAAAATTATGCTTCTTCTCAAGGATATATGTCACTAGGTGTCCTAAAGTAATATTTTTCTTCCTCTTGTGAGAGACATGTCCAATTTCAAAAAGGCCATGAATATAGTCAATAATAAGTTGGGTTTTATCTATAGGTTGACCAGTCATGATAAGGTACGTAATAGTGGATATAAGAGGTGTAATGTTAATGCAGGCACCAGCTTTAGGAATAATAGACGTTCTAAAGACATGATGAATGATCCTTATATTTTGGTTTAAAGAATAGACCCTAGACAAATGACATGCTTATTCAATCCCTATAATAACCTTTTTTATTTCAGTCCAGTCAAAATCAGATGTAGAAGTTAAAGTGTGGGCTCTAACTCCTTGAGTTCTTAAATTCAAAAAGGTTCCCAAATCTTCCTTAATTATTTCTACCCTCTTCTTAAAAATAAAAGATCTGATCCTACTCTTATCCTCACTAAATGACATGTTTTCCATAAAGTAGTGAAATGTTTCTTTGTTATAAGCATGAATCAAGGTAAGGATAAAAGAAAATTGAGTGGTAGCAAAAAAAGGCATCACTTGGAAGTGGATATCCTCTTGAAGTAGGATTCTAGAAGGAGTAATCTTGGCAAAAACAAACCTAAGAAAAGAATTCTCATTAGACCTGGATAGAAAGTTATCATCTCCACTCCTAGAAGATGGTCCCTTAGTGAGTCTACCCCTCTTGCTAGAACTAGCCATTGCTAAGATTTGAAGGATTGGAAAAGGCTATTGAAGTGAATGAAAATGAATTCCAAAGCCCTCTTCTTTAAAGAAAAATGATATTTTTTACGTACAAAAATTGGTTCATACTGTACAATTGATACTTTGTACATGAAAAAATGAATTTCATACGTACGAATGAATACGTTCAAAATGAAATGACTTTTCGTAATCACATAAGATATGAGTCGTCTTTTCGTACAGGTATTTTGACCATATGATCATAAAAATGAACATGTGTCCGTTCGGGACAATCAGTTATTTAAGATCATCTTAATGATGGTTAGATTCATCCCCCACACGGAATGATATGTGGTTCGTATGTATGAACTATAGTTTCATACATACTATCAGTTATAATAATTGATTCTACCAGTATAATTGTTTACATGCATATAGACGAAGTAATACAAATCGTCTGGGATGATATAAATATCGTACAGTATGATATCTATTGGAAAATTAAAATTTTATGCATTTAGTTCGAAATAATGATCGACATGCTACAGAATTCGTACATGATGAAAATAATTTTGTACAATATGAATAAAACACTTAGACAAATTCACACGATCGATCAAAAATAGAAAATTCAATGTAAAAATATTTCAAAATCACACAAAATATAAAAACAAAAATACAAACACAAACAAGCACAATTAAATACAAAAATAAAAAACACACAAAGACACATATCAAGTTTGCAGAAAATTTTAATTAAGCATTAAGATCAATTACACTAAGCCTTATTCTTAATGTACTGAATATATCAAAGGCTAGTGGTTTTGTAAAAAATATTTGCAAGTTAATTTTCAGTTGACACATGGTTTAGTTCAATTTCTTCATTGGATATATGATCCCTTATAAAATGACCCCTTATGTCTATATGTTTGGTTTTAGAATGTTGAATGATTTTTTGAAATGTAAATGGCACTACTGTTATCATAATAAATTGGAATTGTGCCTATTATAAATCTTAAGTCAATCAACTATTATTTCAACCAAAGAACTTTGCGTCGCATAACTTCCTAAGGCAAAGTATTCAGCTTAAGAAGTAGATAGGACTATGGAATTCTGTTTTCTACTGGAGCAAGAAATTAAAGAATTTCTTATAAATTGATAAGTTTCAGAAGTATTCTTTCTATCAATCCTACAACCTACAAAGTCAGAATCTGAATATCAAATTATTTCAAATGAAGAGCTAAACTTATGATACCAAATCTCTAAGTTTTGAGTTCACAAGAGATATCTTAAAATCCTTTTTACTGCTATCAAATGTGATTCTTTTGCATCTGATTAAAATTTAGCATATAAATAAATACTGAATATAATATCGGGTCTTCTAGCAGTCAAATAAAATAAAGATCCAATTATTCCTCTAAATTTCTTTTGATCAATAAATTTTCCTCTTTTAGTCTTTATCCAACTGAACTGAGGAAATCATAGGTGTACTAAGAGGTTTAACATTATCCATTTTATACTTTTTGAGGATATTCTTAATATACTTCGACAGACTAAGCAATGTTCCCTCCTCAATTTGCTAAATGCTAAAACATAATGAGTATATCTTCTCCCAATTTCTTCAAAAAGAGATTGGTGTCCACACATCCTTTTTCAAAAGATCTCTCAATTAAGAAAGTGCTTAACCTCTCATACAAAGCCCTAGGTGCCCGTTTCAATCCATATAATGCATTTTTCAATTAAAAATATGATTTTGGTATTTTGAATTTTCAAAATTTGAAGGTTGTTCAACATAAAAATCATCTTGAATTACCATGTTTAAAAAAGAACTTTTAGCATCCATTTAAAACAATTTGAATCCTCTAAAACAGGTAAAGGCTAACAAAACTCTAATTGGTTCAAATCTCGCTACAGGGGTAGAAAATCTCCTCAAAATTAATCCCTTCAATCTAATTATACCCCTTAGCCACCAATTTAGCCATATTTCTACCGAAAACTCCTGAGTCATTCTTTTTGTTTTTAATACCCACTTAGTTAAAACTGCACTTTGATTATTTGGCCTTATAATTAATTCCCAAACATCATTTCTCACAAATTGATTTAATTCTTCTTACATTGCCAAAATCCAAAATTCATCCGAAAGTGCTTGATTTATATTTATGGGTTCTATCTTTGAAATAAATGCACAATGATTGACTTCTTTGCTTAGTCCATGCCTAGTCGTAACACCCTCACTAGGTTCACCTAAAATTAATTCCTTAGGGTGATTTTAAAAAATCTCAAATCTCTCGGCAAAAGAGTTTTCTAACTCAAAATTTTCTTCCAAATTAACTTTCTTAATCCTTGGAAGTTAATTTCTATTTCATTCTCTTCCATATTTAGCTCTTCCAAAATTTCATATTCATCAAATACAACATGTGTGGTCTCCTCAATTACTAAAGTTCTTTTGTAAAATACTTTATAAGATTTTTCAACACCAGAGTATCTAAGAAAAATTCATTCATCTGATTTTGGATCAAATTTTCCTAAGGTAAATTTTTCATTATTATGAATGAACACCTTACAACCAAAAACACGCAAATATGATAAATTAGGTGTTCTCCCCTTAAAAAGCTCATATGTTATTTTATTTAATTTTGATATGATGTTCACCCTATTCAGAACATAACATGTAGTGCTAACCGCTTTAGCCTAAAAATATTTAGGAAGTGAATATTCTGTCAACATGACTCGAGTGGCTTCAATTGATATTCTGTTCTTCCTTTTAACTATCCTGTTTTGTTGAGGGGTTTTAAGTGTAAAAAATTATGATCAATTCCTTTTTCTTTACAAAAATCTTCAAATCTTTCATTTTTAAATTCTCCTCCAAGATCACTTTAGATTAATAAAATCTCATACCCTAATTTTCTATGAATTCAAGTCAAAAAACCTCTAAACTCCTCAAATGATTCACTCTTATGATATAAGAACTTATCCCAAGTGAATCTTAAAAAATCATATACAATCACAAATTCCTATACCTTCCCTCCTAGACTTACGGTTTCAACCAGTCTAAAAAGATATATATGTAAAATCTCCAAAGGTTTACTAGTTTTAAAATCCTTATTAAAATGAAAAGAGGACTTCACCTATTTTCCTAATTGACATGCATCACAAAGGTGATTCTTAGTAAAGTCTAGGTTTGGTATACCTCTCACTAATTTTTTTGGGTAATTTTTCTAAGATTTTTCATTCTAGAGTGACAAAGTCTTCTATGCCATAACCATGACTTATCAAAAATAGTTTTCAAACAGAAAGCATTAGAAGTTTTTATAAAATTTAAATCTAGTATATAAATATTATTTACCCTTAATCCATACAAAACATCAATTTAATTTAGGCTTCTTATGCAGCTAGTAGGAAAACATTTTATATTATATCCTTTATCATATACCTGGCAAATACTCAATAGATTATGCTTTAATCCTTCTACAAGTAGCATATTTTCAATGAAAAAAATTTGCATGTTTCAAATCATACCTGATCCAACCACTTTCCTAGTGGTTTTATCTCCAAGTGTAACCCTGCCTCCACTTCTATCTTTCAGCGATATAAATTGCTTAGTGTCTCTAATCATATGCTTTGAGCAACCGCTGTCCAGGTACCAAATGCTCTCACAAGGTCTTATATGAGAGCGTGCCTACAAAATTATCAAATGTTAGACCTGGGAACCCAAATAAGTTTGGGTTCTCCTTTTGGCAAAATAAAACTAGATGCATGTATGATATGTCTAGGTTTATGCATCTTAGATTTTCATACTAAATGAGTTTTTCTATGTAAGGTATAAGTATGTGCTATATGTCCAATAATCCCACAACAAAAGCATTTACTCCAGGAAATGGATTTCTTAATCTTCTATAATTATTCTATCTCTTCCTAGGTTGTAAAAATTCTGGATACAAAATAGGATTAGTAAAATCTTCAAGTTTTGGTAGTTTTTAATTTTCTTCGAGAGCTTGCACTTTCAATTTCAAAAATATGATCAAATCTTCTAGTATGTTCTTAACAAAATTTAAATAGTGCTCTCTGTTCTCTAATTCATCCTTAAATCTTTTAAAATCTTTTTCCTGTTGAGCATAGGATGATCTTAAAAGTTCATTCTTCTTATTCAAGTTATCAAATTCATCAAGTAAGCTTATGTGATTGTTATCTATCAATATATTTAACTGTGCTAAGTCACGTTGTTCTACAGTCGATTCAACAAAGGGCGTTTCAACTCTAATACCATCAACTAATCTAGTTGATTTTGTATACCCTTCTTGAACTAAAATTCACATACAATAATCTAGTGACTGTAAAAATATAGACATGCATGTTTTCCAAAAATTGAAAGGGATGTTGTTAAACAAAGGAGGTATAATAATTGAGTAACCTTCTGGTGTGTTCCAGTTTCCAAAAGTTGCCAAGCTCATTTTTCAAAAAGTAATCTAAACTTATGATTTAGAATCAATGCTCTGATACTACTTATTGATTCTTATTTAATCTTGAATAGGTTGTTAAACCTAAGCTTATGTCCCAAGGCTAACCAAGAGGGGGGAGTGAATTGTTAATTTTAAAAATTCTCTTAGATTTAAAATTTTTAAAATAGTTAACGATTTGTAGCAAGTTAATTAAAGTTATTCGAAAGCAAATTTTTCAACCATGAAACAAAACATGCAGTAAGTAAGAAACAGAAATTTAAATGGAACAAAGATTTATTGTGGTTCGGTCAAATACGACCTACATACACTCCCTGAAGACTCCCTCTTCAGGTATTGCACTATTACTAAAGTGACTCTCCTTTTTACCCACACAGCAAGGCAAAGAAGCCTTTAAAAAACTTTCTTCTACTAATCCCCGGTGCGGTAGAGTACCGTCGTCCTTTCACACCCTCCAAGTGTAAGTAGAGAACCTTAATCCTTTCACACCTTCCAAGTGTAGACAGAGAACCTTCATCCTTTCACACCCTCCAAGTATAGGTAGAGTACCTTCGTGTTCACACTTTCCAAGTGTCGGTAGAGAACTGTCGACTATTTACACTCTCCAAGTGTTAGCAAAGAACCTTCATCCTTTCACATCCTCCAAGTGAAGGCAGAGTACCGTCGTCCTTTCATACCCTCCAAGTGTAGGCAGAGTACATTTATTCTTTCACACCCTCCAAGTGTAGGCAGAGTACCTTTGTCCTTTTTCACCCTCCAAGTGTAGGCAGAGAACCTTCGACTGTTCACACTCTCTAAGTGTCGGCAGAGAATCAGGTCTTCTTCAAAGATCTTCTCACGATCAATCTAGAAAGATAAAAGGAAGAGTGAAAAGCACAAATCACATATAGATATCATTACTTTTGAGTAACCTTGTGAACCCTTCACACTCTACAAGGAAGAAATCTCTCTTAAACACTCTCTTTCAATTGCCCTTGAAAAATCATGAAGACAAGATTATTCATGTCAATTTTTAGTGGACCTTTTATATAAAAAACACAAAAACTGTCAAGAAAACTGAAGTTTTCAATTTTAAGCATACACGATCATATAATACGATCATTATTCATACATACGAACAGTTCAAATGCTATTGGATATGAACGTGTTTGTGAATCAGTACAAAATCATTTTGCACATGATCATCGTATGGTATGAACCAAGTTCATCCGGGATGAACAGTATGAAAATTTTTAAATTTTTTTTGTACGAAACATCAGGATGAAATGAGTGAGAATGGACCCGAGAAGTTCTTCCTTATACGAAACTGGGATTATCTTGTATGATCCATACTTAGAAAAAAATTTATGTGAGAATGGACCCGAGACATTCATCCTTGTATGAAAATGGGATCATCCTGTACGATCTTCGTGTGAGAATAGACCCAAGACGTTCATCCTTTTATAAAACTTGGATCATCCAATATGATCTTCATGTGAGAATATATACCTGAGACGTACATCCTTGTATGAAACTGGGATCATCCCGTATGATCCATAATTAGAAAAAAAAAAATTGTTTATATTCATTTAATTGCTCGTCGAGTAAAATAACTGACCAGATCATCCCGTATGATGTGATATAATATAGTATGATTAGTTTAAAAATATGAATTTTATACTCTCCTCTAGTGTGTCTATGCTCAGTTACTCAATTATAATCACACTCTCCCATACTTAATAAAATGAAAAAAATATAGACTTCAATTATAATAAACTCGAAAATGATCTTGATGTAAAGTCTTCAATAATCTAGAGTATGATTTTCGTGAAATAATAGTAAACATAAGAGAAAAATAATTCTTCCAAAATATGCTAGGATGATCTATACATCAGCCTGGATGATGCAGCACAATTATGCCTAAATTAATCTGGTAATTATGGAAAGCAATTAAGACTGATTGATACAATCACACCGGTTGAGCTGATCGAGGGATCGGCCAAGATGATGGCCTGGATGATTAACATTGGCCAGACTCTATTTCGGGAGATGTTCAGGACAATTATACTCATATTTGATCTAATCGACCACGATGATATTGTATCGGCCTGGACGATGTAATCAATTTTCTTCTGATCGTCCCATATTATCCTAGTTGATTGAGCTTATTTTGTACTGATCGACCATGATGATATTCCTATCGACCTGGACGATAAAGTCGCCAAGTTGTATTAATGAGCTCGTTTTGAGTCTTCTATTTAAGCTTTAGACAATGCACTTTTGTAAGTGTCTTTGGCAGCCATTGTAGCTTCGTTCTTTTGGGGAAATCTTGAAGAGAGAGCTTGAAAGGGAGTGAGGAATGGGTGAAGTTTGAGAGAGGGAGAAGATCCTATGAGGAGGGGCTCAAGGGAGTATGGAGGGGGATTCCACACGGTTTCTCCGGCAGGCTTGCACCTTGATACCATTAGATTCAAGTCTTGTCTTGAGGGATGTTCAAAGAAGAAGAAGATCTCTTTGGTGTCAAAGGACCCGGCCACTCCGCCGCACCGGGGAAGGTAAAAGAGATTTTGTAAGGGCTTCTCCACCTAGTTGTGGGGGCTAAAGGAGAGACACTTAGTTTAATGCAATACTCTGAGGGTTTCTCTGAGGAGTGGATGTAGATCAAGGTTTGATCGAACCATTATAAATCTGGTGTGTTCTTTCATTTATTATTTTCGCATTTAATTTCCACATTGTGTTTTATTTCTGGTGAATTTTGGTTTAGTTTGGTTTTTGTTTTAAAGATATTTTAAAATACCAATTCACCTCTCTCTCTTAATTAGCCTTGGGCCAATTTATATGGGGCCTAATATCCCTAACGAACTTTCAAGAAGTATCAGAGTGGGATTCATAAAAACAATTTTTTGAAAACTTTTGAATTTTGATCAATGGCTAATTTTTCTAATCGTAATATTGTGGAAGGTTATTCAATCACCAGACTACCTTTATTTGAAAATATTACATTTGATTTTTGAAAAATTTGTATGTCTACATTTTTGCAATCAATTGAATTTTGAATGTGGCAAATGATTTTAACTAGTTATTCTATACCGTTACGTATTAGAGATGGAATTAAAACTCATATTCTTTTTAATCAATGGAGTAGAGAAGAACAAATCAATGCTCAATTGAATGCAAAATCTTTAAACTATTTTTTCTGTGCTTTAAATTCTGAACTTTATGTTAGTTTTCATGTGCACTACTGGTAAGGAAATTTAAAATAAATAACACACCATATACGAAGGCACTTGCGAAATCAAGAAATCCAAGTTAAGTTTTTTAATGCATGATTATGAACATTTTTGCATGAAACCTTATGAGATGATCTTAGACATGTATTTTAGATTTATTCAAATTGTTACATCGTTGCATGCTTTAGGTAAGGAGTTTTCAAACTTTGAAAAAGTTAATAAAATTATACGTTGTCTACTTGATAAGTTTGATACTAAAGTTGTTGCTATTTGTGAATAAAAGAATTTGAATTAATATTATATTGATAATTTGATTGGCTCACTCATTGCCTACGAGCAAAGTTTGGGTTAAAGAATTTTGGATGTAGGTGAGATGATAGGACTAAACTTTGAAGACTTGGAGAAAAATGCCTTAGTTGGTGACGAAAGAGATAACTTGTCAAGCAAATTAAAAAGCTCACCAAAGCATAAGCCTCAACAAAAGTGGAATAAAGGTATAAATGGTAAGAATGTTAAGATTACTTCTGACGTTGTTGCTTTGGATGTAGGAAGCCTGTACATATGAAAAACTAGTGCCCAAATTTAAGAACTCTTCCTACAAAAGAAAAGGGTAAAGCTATGCAAATTATAGAAAGGGAAAATAATAAAAAGAAAAAAATCCCTTGGGCATACCTGGTTTCTGAAGCATCAAACCAGGAGCAGGATGGTGTTTAAAAGCCTTATTTATTTTGTGTTGTGTTTTAGTTTTTTTTTTATGTTTCTTTTTTTTTCTTTTTTGTCTTGAGTGTTGTTTTTTGTTGTTGTTTTTTGTGAAGTTTTAACTAATTAACACACACATATCACTTTTTTGAAAATCTTTTTTTAATGAAAAAGCCTATCTCTTATTTTTCTTGAATTCTTAGATAAGTTGTGGTTGACTTCTCTAAAAATAGTCAAAGAAAGAAAACTCATGATTTTGACTCTCAATCTCTGTTTACTAAAAAGAGGTTATTCTACTTTTGATTTAAATCTTCATCATGTTTTAAATTGGATTTTGAAACTGAACTTTTCATCTCCCTATATTTTATCTATCACATAGGAATCTTTTGCAAGTTTTTGATTTATCTCATAATTTTCTTAATCAAGTAGTCCATTTTGTCAATAGAATGGGTTTACTTTTGCTTTTAAAATTTTAGAAAGGTAGCATAACCTAAAATAATAATAATAAAAAATTGGTCAATGATATCAAATTGAAAAAAAAAGCTAATGACGCCAAATTAAGAATGATAAACAAAGTGTATCAAAAAGTAAAAGATGCACTAAGTCCGCCAAAACCTGACAAGAGGCATAAAATGAGCCCACAAAGAGTATGCTTACTTTTTCCGTGTTTACTTAAAGCTTAAGAAAACTATTTTCAGTACTTGATCTTGAAAATCATGTTTTGATTCACCAATTTTTGCATCAATCTTCTATTAGATATATTTTTTGAAATGTATTTTTAAAAAGTAGTGTTTCTTTTTCTAATTTATTCCTTGATTTAGATATTGAATTAAAAAGTTTTTGAGCCTTTAAAAGAAATTGAGTTTGGATTAACAATTTTTGAATTTCTTACCTTTATTGAATAATGGGTTGTGAATCCATTGCTTATTAAGTTTTTTATTAAAATTAAGAGGTAACTTTCTCTTTTTTTTTAAAAAAGATTTTCTTTTGTGCTCCTTATCTTTTTGATAATGTCAAAGGGGAAGAATGTATTGTTGTATTTGTATCTTTTTCTCTTTCAATTTTTTTTTTTAAATTTGATTTCCTCTATTTTTAAAGTTTTATTCTAATGAGGGGAAGATGTTCAGGAAGATTATACTCGGATTTGACCTAATCGACCAGGATGATATTGTATCGGCCTGGACGATGTAACCAATTTTCTTCTGATTGTCCCAAATCGTCCCGGCTGATTGAGCTTATTTTGTACTGATTGGCCAGGACGATATTCCTATCTGCCTGGATGATAAAGTTGGAAAGTTACATTAATGAGCTCATTTTGAGATCTTCTATTTAAGCTTTTGACAAAACACTTTTATAAGTGTCTTTAGAAGCCATTGTAGCTTCATTCTTTTGGGGGAAACATGAAGAGAGAGATTGAAAGGGACTGAGGAACATGTGAAGTTTAAGAAAGGGAGAAGATCCTGTGAGGGGGGACTCAAGGGAGTGTGGAGGGGAATTCCACACGGTTGCTCCAACAGGCTTGCACCTTAATACCATCGGATTCAAGGCTTGTCTTAAGGGAAGTTCACAGAAGAAGAAGATCTCTTTGATGCCAAAGGACCCGGCGACTCCGTCGCACCAGGGAAGGTGGAAGTGATTTTGTAAGGGCTTCTGCCTAGTTGTGGGGGCTAAAGGAGAGACACTTAGTTTAGTGCAATACTCGGAGGGTGCCTCTGAGGAGTGGACGTAGGTCAAGGTTTGACCGAATCACTATAAATATGGTGTGTTCTTTCCTTTATTATTTCTGCATTTAATTTCTGCATTGTGTTTTCTTTCTGGTGAATTTTAGTTTGGTTCCATTTTGGTTTTAAAGATATTTAAAATACCAATTCACCTCTATCTTAATTAGCCTTGGGCTAGTTCATAATGAGCCTAACATACCTAATTAACTTTCAAGGTCAAGATTAGTCTGGAGGAATTCTAAGGTCTATAATAGATCCTAGGGTCTAGATTCTAGGAGGATCCTAGAGTCTAGATCGGTATGGACTATAATGATCTAGGGTCAGGATTAGTCCAAGTGACCTCATACAAAAATGAGATCAATAGGTCATTAAAGGGCGATGGTTTGAAGATGGTCTGGTTGAATTATAGTGATGGTCCACTAGTGAAAGGAAGTCTAGTTATAGTAGGCGGATGAGTTGAAGTCCAATAACTATTAGGCAGAAGTTGGGCAATAGTTAATAGCCAATTGGTAGTTCAATAGGGTCAGCGGTCTAGAAGAAGTCTGGTGGGGGTTAATAGTTAGTGGCTTGGCAATAGTCCAATAATGGTTGGGTGAAATTTATATAGTGATATGGTGATAGTCGATGGAGGTTTTTCGGTAGTAGTCTGGTAATGGTCGGGCAAAAGTCTGGCGATTTTAATGGTCGGGGGCTGGGTGGTTGTCCAGTAACGATTGATGGTGGTTCGCCAACACTGGTGCTAGAGCTCTTCATGCCTCAAAGATCTCTTTAATCTCAAGTCATAGTTCAATCCCCATGCCCCCGATTCATGCAATAAGTGAGGGTCTATTTATATATTTTTTAGAGTGGAATGCCATGTAAATAGGTACAAGATCATGGACATACTTAGAGTGCTTCATCGAAAAACCCATATTAATCCCATTAATTAAGGAGCGTTTGTTAAAAAATTTTGTGCCCAAATGAAGTCAGAGTTAAGTAATATTAGGCTCGTTAGATTCATCTCGTCGAGCTGCATAATTTCATTATAAGCATGCTATATTTCGATATCATTTGGTCATCCAATTTAAACTTTTAACCTTCCAAATAAACTTCGGACCCTGATTTGTACGCATTTGTGCTCGGATTGGACTAGTTTTAGTGTTATTGGGTTTGCCTCTTCAATTAATTTGATAATAAGTTTGATAAAATTGAAGTTCATATGGCCTCAAATTTAATTTTAGAAGTTTCCAACTCGAATATGCCTTGAAATTCGTGCACAGTCAAGTCGAGTTTTGGTGACGCACCAGTTATCCTTTTATTTTTTGGACATTGTATCTTGCACAATCAAAAAATATTTATATAATTTTAGCATTCTTAAAGCTAGAACATTAATCAAAGCAAAGAAATAAAAAAGAAATTTACTCTAGAACATTTGAAAAACCTAAAAATGATCATAGAGGCTCTTTTGATCTCTGAAATTGATAAAATTGAATCTGGAACATTGAAAAATTATTCTAAGAATACCAAAAATGTCCAAATCAGACTTTTTAGAAAAGAAAAATTTCCATCATTTTTATTTTCATTTTTTTTGGCCTCCTCTTTTGAGATGGCACTACAGGCTCCTCCATGAGGCATTTTGATTTTTTTTCATTTTTTTTTACTTTTTCCTTCTTTTAAATTTTTCAAAAAAAGTAAAATAATAAATTTTTATTCCAAAACCTTTTAGAAAAATAAAAAAAATTCAATGATCATAATAAATAATTATAAATGTATTTCTTCATATCTATTTTATATTAGTATAATATTTTTTCCCTTTTTATTTGTAATAAAATTGGAAATTTTGATTTTTGGCTTAAAAAATATGAAAAAAAATCTAGAAAATTTTTTAAAATTATTTTCAAGCTTACCCCCACTTAGATCTTTTCTAGGATATCCACCCTAGAGTGGCTTAAAAAATATGAAAAAAAATCTAGAAAATCTAAATATCCACCCTAGAGTGGAGGAAATTCTTGGTTCTTCTAAGCTAGGCTAATTTTTCTTCTATAAATTAAGGGAGAAAAGGACTAGCAATATTTTGGAGACCAGCAATTTTTGATGAAGGCCCGATCATCTGCACAGCCTCTGGTCTTCATCCTCAACATTGGGTAAAGACTTTCATAGAGGAGTTTAAAGACCATTAATCTTTAGTGAAGGCCTTCTCCCTTGTACAGGATACAATCCCATCTATAACACGACTAAAGACCATCTTGGAGGGGTCTAAAGACCATCAATCTCTGGTAAAGTCTCATTCCTCTGTGTAGGCTCCAATCTTCCTTTATAATAGGGAAAAAGACTATCCTATAGGAGTTTAAAGACCATCAATCCCTGGTAAAGGCTTCATCCTATAATGTGGGCTCCGCTCTTCCTCTGAAGACTGTCATGAAAGAGTCGTAAGACCATCAATAGCGATAAAAGGCTCGATCCTATAATGTTGGCTCTAATCCCCCAACGAAGACTGTCCTGAAGGAGTCACAAAACCATTAATAGCAATAAAGGCTCAGTCCTCTGATGTGGGCTCCAATCTTCCTTCAAAAACTATCCAAAAGGAGTTACGAGACCGTCAATAGCTCTAAAGGCTCGATCTTATGATAAGGCCCCACATCTTCCCTAGTAGGGAAAAGGCTGTCTGATAAGAGTGTAAGGATTATTGTCAATAATCAAATCATAAGCTTGTCTTCTTGCACAAGAAACTATAATGGTGGTAGTTAGAGGGTATGCTAATGATGGTAATCAAGCAAGGGGCTGATAATGTCAGTTAGAAGATAATGTGATGATAATGGTTGGGAGATAATGGGCTAATAGTGATAATCAGGCAAAGGGCCAATGATGATGATGATTAGGATATACTGTATTGAAGGCAATAAGCATCTATACTGATATGGGTAGACAACGGACAACTAGATGGAGGGGTTCAAGTGGGAAGCCAATGACAGAAATCTAGCAGTATATTGAAAGTGTGAACTAAGTGATGGCATGGTGGTGAAAAATGCTATGATATTTCCTTAAAGAAGGAACTTGAGGAGATGCTTCAATGTATTGTATAAAAAAAGTTAAGAGGAATCCATCAGAGTTGTTTGACCTATTAATGGTTGCTTGCTAAAGTTTTATTTGATGGAATTAACCAATTGAGATAATGATAACCTATATGAAAATGGTTGAGCGAAATCCATCAAGGATGTTGACCTATCCAAGGTTGCTTATCAGAGCATTGCTCAATCATATTAACCTGTGTGGAAGAAGTCTAAAAAATCCATCAAGGATATTTGACCCATCCAAGATTGTTTGTCAAAGCATTGCATGATGGCATTAGCATATATAGAAGAGGTCGAGGGAATACACCAAGGATGTTTAACTTAACCAATATTATTTGTTAGAGCTTGCTCAATGATATTAAGACATATTCATAAGGGATATTTATCCTATCAAAGTTTATTTGCTAAAGCATTACTTGATGGTGTTACCTTGTGTAAAAAAGGTAGAGGGAACCCACTAAGGATATTTAGCATATATGAGGTCATTCTTTAGAGTATTTCTCGATATTTTTAACCTATATGAAAGAGGTTGAATCGCATCCCGCTTGGATTGATTATGCCTTAATTGTGAGTGTGCGAGTTCCCCATATATTCCAAATGGAAGTTGAAAAATGACTTATCTTTAGATCATCACTACCTTTTTAAGGTTAAAACTATAACATTTCCCAAGGAGTACTAGTCCAACTAGGGAATATATAAAGTTTAGGATTCGTTTGAATCCTGATAATCTTTATAATAAAACGTTGCTAGCAAGAGTATTTTTTGGACAAGTAAAATATTATAAGGACTTACTTGAGTACAACCATATTTAAATTCTTAGCCAATGTTACCCGCTAGTCCAAATCTTATTTTCATAGAATTAATGTAATGATGGTTGATGGTTGAAATGCTATAGAACACTTTCTACTCGCAATTGCAATGGAGTTGATCTTAATATTAAAGGACTTCATTTAAACATGATAATATATCATGATAAGGGGACTACCATTCTTCAATCATTCTTAGAATATTAATGTAAATGACATTTCAAGGTTGCAGTAAAGGTTGCCCCCCAACTAGGAATAAGGTCCCATATATTTTGCTAAACTATTATGAAATTGAAAATTTATAGCGGTAGAGAGATAAAGAGCTTAATGCCTTACTTTTAAACGAAAATCCTACACATATATAGATAAAGAGGGATGGGTGCGAAAGTCATAAGAGACACTAAAATTTTTATGCGAAAAACCCTGAAGAGGAGAAAACTGTGGGGCTTATTCTAATTAAAATGATTATACTAGTACTAATGGTTAATTACAAATAATAACCCTTCTCTGAAGAGGGTGATGGCTTAATGTAGCAAATACATAATTTATATAGTTCATTATATTATAGTTATTTTTAAAAGAGAGTTGAAATATTTGTTTGTTCATTAGGATTGTAGTCATCTGACGATGATTAGAGGTATCATAGTTGGAGGGTGAAGGGAGGTTGGTGGGACCATAGTCAACGGGCGATGTTGGTAGAAGTGATCATACTTGGTAGGTGGTAGTGGTTAGAGGGAACATAGTCAGTGGGTAAGGGTAATTATAGGGGACATAGTCGACTGGCATTGGTGACCTGAAGAACCATAGTCAGCAGGTGATGGTGATATGAGAAATTGTAGTCGGTAGGTGGTAGAGGTTTGTAGCTAGGTGGCTATCCGATGATAGTCGAGCAAATGTCTAGCAATAATAAGCATTCAAGAGGAAGTCTAATGGTTTTCTATGGACAAAAGGTAGTTTGGCAGTTGTCAGCGACACTGTGGTGGTCTGATTATTGCTTGGCAGAAGTCTAGCGATGGTCGATGGCCTTGTTATAGTCTAGCAACGGTTGGTAACCAGGTTGTTATCTGATGATGGTCAGATGAAATTCCAATAAAGGTTGAAGGCCGAGTTGAAGTTCAGTGGCAGTCGGATGAAAGCCCAACGACGGTTGAGATGAAGTATGGCATTGCTCGATGATTAGGTGGTAATCTGGAAGTGGTCGACAGCCAAGTGGTTATCCGATGATGGTTGGGTGGAAGTTTAATGGTGGTTTGAAAGTTCATGAGAGGGGGCAAATTGGTTATTTTAAAAATTCTTAATCAAACAAGAATTTTAATCCTTTAGATGCAAAAATAGAACTAATTTTACAATAACAAAAAATAGATATTTTGACCATAGATCAAATCACAAAAGAGTGCAAAAATTAAAATGCAAAAAAAATAAATAGAAATAACACACCAAAATTTATAGTGTTTTGGTTAACATGACCTATGTCCAATCCTTGGAGACTCTCTCTCCAAATATTACACTAAACTTAAGTGACTCTCCTTTTGCTCCCATAGAAAGGCGGAGAAGCTTGTATAAATGTAGTTTCACCTCCCCGGTGGGATAAAGAACTATAAATCTTTTACCGGTAGAGAACTTTAACTCTATTTTCACCGTCCTAGTGATGGTCAAAGAAACATAAATTTATTTTCACACTCCAGGTGACGGTTAGAGAACCATGATCTTTGTTGAAGATCTTTTTCTCTGGAGCCATAGAGATTCCATGAAAACTCTTGTATCTACTAGGCAAGATCCTTGCTTGGAGCAATCTTATGAATCCCCTCAGAACTTCTCCCTACCAAAATCTCCTTCTCTTTTCTCACCAAGCTCTCTTTCTTCTCTCCCTCAAGCTCCCTCTCAAGAAGACTAAGTAACAAAAGATATCAAATAAGAGTGTTAGAGATCCTTAAATATAGGGAATAAAATACCCTAATTCACAAGAGATCCATCTTATGTTCATATAGTATGATAGACATATCATATGGTATAATCAGCTCAATTTAGAGTCATCTAGCAAGATCATTCAAACAAACTATTCAACTTTTATAATACATCATATAGTACGATCACAATTTGTATGGTACGATATGTAGAAATTCCTTCAATTAATTTGGGAAGATCCTTGGGATGTCCAACTTCATACACGGGTGATCGTCCAGCACTATAGATATTGTACTGTATGATAAATACAAAAATAATGGATTTTATTTGGTATGATCTAAGGGATGACCAATTTTGTACACATATAATCATACAGTATGAACTATTTCATACAATACAATCAATCATAATAAATGTTCATGATTTGATTGCCAAAAATCTTGGGATTAATTAAGAAAGATTTTAATTAGTGCGTATAATACGATTCAAATTATACTTTTAAGTACATAATTAGAATCTTCCTTAACTTTGGCGGCTAAGGTTTGCAAAGCACAATGTATTATTTGGTATGAATTAAAAGCATATAGTATAATACATGTATCATACAGTATGAAGAAAAATCATATAGTATGAATTATAAAAAAAAGACTATCTCAAAAATATTTTTCTCTCTCTCCCTGTGTGTGTGTAAGGTTTCTTAGCAAAGATATCCACCCAAATATAAGATATGACTCAATAAAGGAAAAAATACATAATAATTTGGAAATAACAGACTAAAATCATAGTCTACCGAATCTTGAGTTAATCAGAATTATAAGTGAACGGTGGACTGAATTCCTAAAATATTAGTACAGATACAACAAAACACAATATCAAAGAAATAGTTAAAAGTAGTATAAGACACAATAATGTTTGCTATCATCAAAACACAAAAACAGTGCTTTAGATCAAATCTGCAATAATCTCCCACTTTTTTATAATGGAAAATATTATTGTTTAGGATTTTTTTCAAAAATTGCTTTCTTCTAAAATTCCACCGTTATAAAAGATAACAATACAAAATGAAGAGACAATCAACAAACACAAGTCTCCCACTTTGATGAAATCTAATTTCAAGTAAAAGAAATATAAAAAGGTAGTGTAAAAAGAAACAAAAACAATAATAACAAATAATAATAACAATGAACAAAAAAATACTACTCCCCCTTTCGACATCATAAAAAGAGGGAAACAACAGGAAGAAAAAAAATAGAAACAGACACATGAACAAACACAAAAATAGAACTAGGAAACAAATAGATGCAGATAGATTAACAACTCAATATATCACACCTATATTAACTTGAATGGGCATTTTCTGAATATAATAAACTTACTCTACACACAAAAAGGATAATTAAGAGAAGTGTTGACTATCTTACAACTAAAGAATTTGATTCTAGAGTTTTCACATCCAGCTTACCAACTTTACAAGTTAAAATCCTTTGTTTAAATAAAAAGAATCTAATTCAAGAATTGTAATTAGATAAGGAAACTTAGTCTTTTCATACTACTAGCATAAAATATATCAAATAGAAAAATAATGTAAAAGTGATGAATGAAGAACCAAGATTTTTCAAAATTAAGTGTTAAACAAATTATGAAACATCATAATTTTTGAAGACTTAAAGATTTACCATAAAGAGAAACTAATTTAGGTTGAGCTCATTTTGTCTTTTAATAGTTTTATGCAAACATTGCACATCATTTATTTTTGATACACTTCGTGCATCTTTTATTTTTGGTGTCATTATGCATATTTTGATTTTGGGCTCATTTTGTGCCTCTTTTGAATTATTACAATTGCTTCCTTTCTAAATCTCTAAGAATTTTAGTTGTAAGGTTATCTTTCAAATAGAAGAGAACAATAACTCACTCTCTTATATAGGGAGGAATAATCTACAAAGTAAACTCGAGCTTTTCTAACATGAATAAAAGCTTGATATATAAAAATAATTAATTTCATTCATTGAATTTGAAGAATATACCCTTGATATAAAAATATGTAATATAGTAAAAAATATTTCATTTCAACTATCTTAATTATAATTTGATTTGGATTTTTAAGCATTCACAAGGAATTATCAAGCAAAGAAAATAAAAATGGGATATGCAAATTCATGAAATTTGATCTTGTTAGTTTAGAATTGTGAGCAATTACTTATTTAACCCTTTTAAGTAAGAG
Source organism: Dendrobium catenatum (assembly GCF_001605985.2). Lineage (NCBI taxonomy): Eukaryota > Viridiplantae > Streptophyta > Magnoliopsida > Asparagales > Orchidaceae > Dendrobium > Dendrobium catenatum. The sequence goes on from NW_021319178.1 coordinate 22,169,491, forward strand.
TAGAAGTATGTTTACACAATAAAAAAAGCACAGTTTAGGCCAAGTCAAGTTGTACACTCTAATTCATACAATATGAGTTCATTAATACATTATAATTTTATTCGTACAATGTGAGTTTGTTTGTACAATACGATATAAGTCATACAATACGATCAACAAAAAACATAAATTTTGTAGATTGAAGAATTTTTAAGCAAAGAGCACAGAAATGAGATCTACGAGCATAAAAAAAGTGAAAATACCTTTGAAAGAAAAAACAACCCCCTTTTTTAAGGAAGAAAAAAATTACACAATAAGGACTTGAAAGAAAAATTCCATTTCAAAACAACATACAAATAGACATGCATAGACTTAAAAGTAAATAGTACAAACACAACAAGAACAAAAGAAACTTGTACGGTGATGGATCTTGATCAGAAGGTGGAGGTGGAGGTGGTTGGAAGAACTGGCTAAAAGTGTTATACTACTGTTGGATTGTAGTGAACTGCTATTTAATGTTCCCAAACTGCTCCCTGAACTAACCCATATCATTGTTGTGTTGGAACTGCTGTTGATTTAGGCGAGTCTCCATTCTATAAAAAGTTTGAATCAACTTCTCATATTGGTAGTGTTGAGGAGATGGTGTAGGTATAGGATCAATTACAGGGGCAACTTCTCCCTCATCATCAAAGAGAAAATCTTCAGGCTCCTAATCCTGATGAAATAGCTTTCTAAAAGAGGCATTCAAAAAGATGGTTGGAATGTGATCAAGAGGTTCATGATATCTAATGTTGTATTTTTTTAAACAGTATATATCCTATCACATGTCCTAAGGCAATGTTCTGATTTCTCCTATTGGCTAGGAGTCAAATGCAAGTGATGTTTTGGATGTAGTCAATTAGCATTTAAGCTTCATCCATTTGGGTATTTGACATGTGAAATAGGTCGTAATTGACACTAAGAGAGTCATATTTACTCGTTCTCTAGCTTTAGCTATGATTGAAGTTCTCATAACGTGCTGGATAACCCTAGAATTTGGTTAAGGGCCTGAATCAATGGTTGGTGAAAATTAAGGGCAACATTTTTTAGCAGAAGGTTCATAACACTCTAGTCAAAATTGGATATGGAGTACATGGCTATAGGTTTATTTCTTTGGGTGTTTAGTTGAAGGTGTATTCTTATGTCTTTTTTGGTTATTTCTACATTTTAGTTGAAGGTTTATTCTTATGTCTTTTTTGGTCATAATCGTAGCATCCCCACTAATCCTAAGGTTTGCGAGAAATTCATATAGGATTTTAGAATGGAAGGGATGGGCCAAATTTAGCAGAAATTGAAGTGCAGTTGACTTGAAAAGGTTCATTACAGGGAAGTTATGAGCTTATTGACTCAAAAGTTTGGAGGGTGTGATATTTGCTTCATTGTACTTTTTATAGGCTACTTCATCCATAGCTATCAGAAAATGCCCGTTTGTAGTGCTCTAAGAGGAGAAAACCCCTGGGTTTGATGATTTTGTTTCCCATCGGCCATTGCAAGGATTGGAAATTATGAAGGAGGGATATTAAGAGAGGTGTGAAAAGTTTGAAAGTGGCTGGCTCTTTAAATAGAAAAAAACTTTATATCATACTGTACGATCGTGGGATCAAACGAAACAATCATATGCAATTATTTTGGCCATACATTTCGTTAAAAAGTTGTGTGTGATCGTATCGTACAATCATATATCATACGAGACAATTAGAGACATGGATCTCATCCTGAGGAGTTAAGCTATACAATTATTGATAAAAAATTTTGTACAGTACGTACGAATGTTCGTACAGTACGATAAACAATAAATGTCATACCAAACTAAATTCAATTCATCCCAAATGGAGTTGACATGTTTATTGTACAATATGAAGAGGTGTTTGTATAGTATAATGGTCAATGATATAAGTAATATGGATCGTTTATCAAGCCCATGGTTGTGATCTAAGCAGTGATTTTTAGATCGTACACTATGTGGTTCGTACAATATGATTAAAAAAATTTATTGATTTGTAGAGAAGATAGTGAAATTAAGTAAGGTGGTTTGTGTGATGATCATGACATAATCATATAGAACGAAAATGACAAAACCAAAATAATAAGACCATGAAAAAATAAAATCACAAAAAATCATAAGATAAAAAATACATTCATTAAGAAGCTCATAAATGGTTGATTTTAAGTGATTGGGAAAAAATATTGAGCCCAAAAACCACATGCTCTCACTGGGTCTTTTGTGAGAGCCCTCAAATCTAAAGATCATAGAAGAACAATTTTGGGAGCCTAAGTGAGTTTTGGTCCCTTCTTAAATTTGAATAAATTGTCAAAATGCATATCATGTTGTGATCTCCACACCCAATGTGTTCTGCAATGAATAGTGTAAGTGTGGCTAATGTGTCCTAACTTGCCATATGAATAAGATCTAAAATTATGGAAAGGGTTAACTAACCTATGATAGTTATGATTCCTATTCTTAGGTTTATGAGATGTATAACATGATGGGTGCTTACAATCAGGTTTATTTTAAAAAGCCTTTACTTTTTCTAACAATATTTCCTTAGCACTTTCAATAGCAAAAATTTTAATTTTTAACAAGTGCTCATTGAGATCTAAAATATTAACACATGCTTCTAACTCTTTAAAGGACTTTTCTAAATAAAGATGTAATGATTTTAAAGACTCATGCATTTCAGTTAAAGTAGAATATTTCTTATTCAATTCATCAAACTCATCCAGCAAAGCCATATGATCCTTATCATCATCAGAACCATCTTTTCTATGCATTTTATTTTCTTTTTGTAGAACTAAGCATTTAGTTTTCAAGCTAGCTTGATTCTTTTTCAGTTTCCTGTAATAATCATGAATTTCTTCTAAAATAGCAAGTAATTTATCATATGAAAGTTCACATACCTCATCTTGATCAAACTAATTAAGATAGCTCTTTGGCATTAAGCATAGATTTTTCACTTCCTCTTCTCCTTCTGTTCCAGATGAATTTGAAGCAGAGTTTAGTAAAAAAACTTTTTGAGGTTTTTGCTTGTCCTTATGGAACTTAACTTTTTCTTCAGCATTATCTTTGCTTTGGTTTTGTAATGACAACTTTGGGCCGATTTTGTTGGAATGAAATATTTATAATGACTATTGGGTTTGTCTCTTCGAGTTTATAATGACTATAAGTTTGCTAAAATTGGAGTTCATATGGTCCAAAATTTAATTTTTAAATTTTCCAACTTGAATATGCCTCAAGATTCATGCACGATAAAGATTATTTTTGGTGAACAATTAATTAGTATTGCTAATATTTCTTCAAAAAAATTTGAAAGATTATGGTGTTATTGATAGTTCTTAATAAATGAATATTTTATTACATTTGGATTAGTGATTGTGAATTTACAACTGTGACTGAGTTGTTGACTTTTTAGATTAATGTATTGTAATATTTTTTCCATTGATTACATAATTTTATGATAAATTTACAATTTTAAAGAGATGGTTAAATTTATAACTTTTTGTATTGCATGTCACAATTAAACTCATAAAAAAAATTAAATTTTATCATTTAAATTATAATGATGAGATGCAATCACTGAGTTGAATAAAACTTGGGAGTTCACAAGGCTACTAAGTGGCAAGAGAGCACTACAGAACAAGTCGGTTTACATGTTGAAAGAAAAATCTAATTGTAGTAAATACTACATGGCTAGGCTTGTAGTTAAAAGTTTTCAGTAGAAGGAAGGAGTAGATTTCACTAAAAATATCTCTCTAATGGTGAAGATAACTACAATCAAAGTTTTGCTAAGCATGGTTGCAGTGGAGGATTTACATTTAGCATATATGGATAAAGATAATGGTTATTAATGATGACCTTGATAAATAATTATACATGATGCAATCTCAGGGATATGTGGTCACAGTTAATGAATATCTATTGTGTGGACTTAGGAGTAACTTATATGGGAGGAAGTTGACACCAAGGCAATAATATAGAAGATTTTATAATTTTATGTTAGATAATGGCTACAAAAAGTGCCAAGAATATTACAATTTTTTTTTGAACATTTTGATAGCTATTATATTATTTTATTTTGGTATATATATGACATTTTGGTTATAGGGTCAGATATGAAGTAAATAATATGTCTAAAGGAACTGCTATCAAAGGAGTTTAAATTAAAAAATATGGGTCTAGTAATGAAAATTCTTGATATGAGAATCAGCAGGGTTAGATGTGCTGGTATATTAAAGTTGTCTCGGACAAAATATGATGAAAATGGGATTCAAAGATTTAACATGAGAGAGACAAAGTTAGTTTACACCAAAAATCCGAGGCCAAATTGGTTCAAATGAAGGACCCAAAGCATATTTGGAAGGTTTAAACCAAAAATTGGATGACCAAATGATTTCCAAAAGAGACATGCTTATAGTAAAAATGAGCAATTCGTTGAGACAATTCGAACGAGCCTAAGATGGTTGAATTTTGGTATCATTAAGGAACTCAAATGCTTAATAAACTATTCATAATCAAGAGAATTGATATTTGTCATCCATTGGAATCACTCCCAACTTGTCCTTGATCTTCTCCATATTTAAAAGCCATGTCAATCCCAAAAAAATTATAAATAACCCCTCATTCTTTACATGATGGGAAAGCAAGCAAGGAGAGAGGAAGGAAGGATGGAAGGAAAAGCGGATAGGAAGAAAAACCTTAGATCTCCCTTTCCACCAAGCTCCTCCTCAACCATCATCCTGTCACCAAATGATGTCGAACTTTTGGAAAACTTCTCCTTGGCCACCAACTATCACCGTACTTTTTCCCAACTACTAGATGTCACTAGACTTCTGCCCGATTACCAATGAATGTCAGATTTATGCCTTCTCACTAGTCGTTGATGGACTTCTGCCAATTCACCAGTCGTCACTTGACTTTGGTCTTTTCGACCTCCGTCACCCGGCGATTACGATACTTCTTACAACTGTTTATCATATTATGGTCTTTTTGACCTTCATTACCCTTAAATTATGAAATTTTTGACCTTTATCATTGGACGACTACGGTCTCTCTAACTATTGTAACTCAATTATGGTCCTTCCTACTACCTTCACCCGACTATGATCTTTCTGACCTTTATCATTCGATTACGATCTTTCTTACTATCTTCACTAGCCAATTACATGCCTTCCAACCTCTACTTCTAAAAAACAATCTTTCTATCCTCCTTTGCCAACCGACTACGGTCTCTCTGACCACCGTCACTTGAATACGGTCCTTTAGGCCACCTTCGCCCAACTATGTTCTGTCTGACCACCGTTGCCCACCGACTATGATCTCTTTGATTATCATCTCTTAACAATCGCCTTCCTAATCACTGTCACCTAAATATAAGCTTTTTGACTTCTGTCACCTGCCAACTATGATCTATTTTGAACTTTGTTGCCTAACTATGATTCTTCCAACCTGCATCGCTTGCTGACTATGGTCCTGCCAACCAAATGAATATATCAACACTAATTCTTCAAACTCCCACCATGTAATGCACTTTATATGATGTATATTTACTACATCGAGCAAAGGCCTTCCCCTAAGGAAGGGCCTCATTTATAATTAAATGCAAATACTAGTGTATTCATTTAAACCGGGCAAGGCACCATGATTTTCCCCCTTTTTAATGGTTTTCGCATAAAAATTTTGGTGTCTCATATAAACACTACCCCCCATATCTTTCATCAGTTTGTGTTGGATCTTTGTATAAATATAGAAAGCTAACATTTATATTTCTTTACCATCATGAATATTTTAGGATGTAATAGTTTTGCGTCTTATGTGGGAATGTCGTTTCTGAGTGGGGGAAACTTTTGCTCCAATCCTAGAAGGTCATTCATGTCAACATCCTAACTTTAGTCATTTATTTATATATTTCATGGGGATTATGTGTGGGTTGGGGAAATATTTAATTTCAACTATAGCCAATAAAATTCCTCCAATGCTTTCATCATCTAATTTAATATTGTAGGAAACTATTTTTTCATAAAGCTTATAGCAAATGCAAGGATGCTTCCAATAAATTGTAAGCTTTATACAATTCATAGTTGGACTTTTTCTCCTTAGGCAAGGTCTTAATCTCATCCTAAAAAAATATAGTAACGGTCTAAAGATAGAACATTCTTTACCTTTGATTCAGGATACAAGCGGAATTCATCCCCTCCCAATCTAGGCATAATTAATCCATGGGGGATTAAATCCGACCTCATCCATATAAGTTAATGTTATTAAGCAATTCTTTTGCTAGAAACTCAGATAGGTCAAACATTATAAGAGGATGTCAATCAAATCTTAAAATCTTTAATTCACAAAATATACAATCTTAATTATGTCTCAATCACTAGATGATCAATCTCAAGGGGATTCGATCCGACATAAGTTAACATCATCGAGAAATGCTCTAACACATAACCTCAAATAGGTCATACATCCTTAGCATATTCTCTCAACCTCTTCCATATAGGTTAATGTCATTGACTAATGCTCTGATACATAACTTTGGATATGTAATACATCCTCAGTGGATTCTCTTAGCATTTTTCATACAGGTTAACATCATCGAGCAATTCTCTAACTAACAACTTCGAATAGGTCAAACATCCTTAATAAATTATTTTAAACTCTTTCATATAGGTTAATGTTATCAAGCAGTGCTCTGATAAATAATATCGAATAGGTCAAACATCCTTTATGGATTCCTCTCAACCTCTTAACATCATTAAACAATGCTCTAACAAATAACCCAGGAAGATTCATATATGAGGTAGCCTCGAAGGGAAGCTAATAGTGGATAGGGTCCTCACTAAAAAGACTCCATGAGAGCAAGTGATTGGCAAGGTCATCACTTACTTAAAGACCTAACATTTTAAGAGTCTCAAAAGGCACTGATACACCAAAAACTTTATAGAGCTAAAAATCTCAAAATGTTTAAATAACTAAAAATATTAAAAGGCTAAAAAAACCCTCATAATAGATATATTTTTATGATTATTAAACAACCTTAAAAGGGTAAAAATTATAGAAAGAATAAATTCCTTTATTATCGTTGCTCTAAATAGGGGGAAATAAATCAAAGTATGAAAATTGCATAAGAATTTTTTTTTCTTATTCATTATTTTAAATAAACATCAATCTCATAGAAAAATATCTCAAATAAAAAGAGACGATCAAAAGTATCCCATAATAAAAAATTACATTATCACAAGATCTTCACTTGAAGATATTTTTCTCAGCTCGTTCTCAATATCATCATTACCAGAAATAGAAAGAGAATCCTAGGATGCCTGGCTAGGAATAAGCCTATCAATGGACGGAGGTTTCTTAAAGTCTTATATATCCTTTAATGATAATATATCTATTATGAAAGGCTCTCTTCTCTCATGCAATGAAGGAATGCACACGTCCCTCTTGGATCTTTATGAAGAAATAATCAGCACATAATAAAACTTCTTGCAAACCATTATCAAATTATTAGGCCTTCACTTAATTGGCAACATGAGTATGCCATTAGACTATGCAATCAACATATTGCTTGCTCCCCTTCATCAATATATCCTCTACCTGCCTCCATCAGTATACTATCTCCAATAAAATGAAGCTTCTCTTTCATCAAGGAAAGATTGGAGCAAGCCTTCGAATATTTGGCACTTTTTATATGGTGTTAAAATGCTTCCATTGGCACATTGCTTGGCCACCTCTATCAGGTCGTTCACTAGTATCCTCCAATTATCATGGTTGCCTACTACTCTTAACAGAGTATAATTCAACCACCACAATTATTGGCCCTTCGCTTAATATCCACCGTCGATCCTTCACCAATTATCAGCCATCATCGACCTCTCACTCGGCTATTATTAGCAGTACACCGTCCAATTGTCTCATTCATTTCACCACTCAGTCATTGATCACCGTTGGACTTTCACCTAACCATCCATCACTATCAAATTTCAACCCGCCATCGATCACCATCAAACTTTCACTCAATTATCATCAAAATTATGCTTGTCTATTGAAATCATCAGCTCTCTTTATGGGTGGAAGGCCACTATTGTAAGAAGGTTGGAGGAAGAAAGGAGAAGAAGAAATGTTACAATTTCTCCCCTATCCCTAAGGGAGCTATTTATTGGTGAAAAAGAAGGAAGAATATTCTACAAGAATAAAAAAAAAAATTCTTAAAATATTCTTAGAAAAAATGAAAATTCGAAGATTTATTCATATTTTAAAAAAAGTGTAGTTACTGCAACAACGATACTGTAGCAATGGTACTATAGGAGCAGGTTACTATAGCAGATTGTTACTGTGCTTGATAATTACAGTAGCATCAGGTCTAAGCCCAATTTTTGGCTGGGACGGTCTGATTTGGATGTTTTTGGGGTCCCCAAAAATATTATTTGACAATCCGAGCTCAATTTTGACACATTCAAAACTCAAGGAACCCTCCACATTCAATTTTGAGTAATTTTTAAAGTTTTGGAACATAATATTTTTAATATTTTTTGGTCCAATAAATGTCATAACTTCTCGACATGCTTAATTTATGACTAAGAGTATTTTAATTAGTTCATGGCCCCGAGATGATGTTCATGTTGATGTCCATGGAGTGGTCATGCCTCATAATTACCCAAAAATTATAATTTTACATTGCAGCGATTTAAGGAGATTTGACACATATTTTCAGACTCTACAGACTTTGATCTCTAATAATAAGATGATAATTAATATATATCATGATAAAATTTTACTGATCAAGCATGAATCTCAAGACAATTCACATTGAAAACTTCTAAATTTAAATTTGGGAACATCTTAACTCTTATTTCAACAAACTTATAGTCAAACTAAATGTCTCAAAAAGACAAACCCAATGACACTAAATTTGACCAAATCCAAGGCTAGATGGGTTCAAATCATGGCCACAATGTGCATTTGGAAAGTTCAAACCATGAATTAGATGACCAAACAATTTCCAAAAGTGACATTCTTATAGTCGAATAAAGCGGATCGACGAGACAAATCCAACGAACACACATTTATTGAGTTTTGATATCATTAAGACACTCAAATGCTCGATAAATGATCAATGATCAAGGGAATTGATATCAGCCATCCATTGAAAACACTCTCAACTTGCTCTCAATCTTCTCCCTATTTACTAGCAATGTAATTCCCAAAAAACTATAAATAGTCCCTCTTTCTTCACATGAAAGGAGAGCAAGCAATTAGAGAAGAAGGAAGGAATGAAGGAAGAGAGGACAGGAAGAGACTTCTGGGATCTCTCTTGCCACCAAGCTCCTCCTCAACAACCGCCTGATCACCAATCGTCATCGGAGTTTTGATGGACTTTCGCCTAGCAACCAACTGTGGACAAATTTTTGCCCAACTACCACCTATTACCTAACTTCCACCTAATCACCAACTGATGTCAGATTTATTCCCTATCACCTACCATCGTCAGACTTTTGCCCAGCCACTAGTTGTCACTCGACTATGATCTTTCCAACCTCCATCACCTATCGATTATGGTCCTTTCGACCACCTTTCATCCTACTATGGTCTTTCCCACCTCCGTCTCTCATCGATTACGGTCCTTCTAACTTCTATCCATCAATGACTACGGTCTATTCAATCATTGTGATCCAATTACGATCCTTCTGACCACCTTCACCTGACTAAGGTCTTTCCGACCTCCGCTGTTCTATTATGACCTTTTTACCATCATCACTAGCTGACTACAATCCTTCCAACCTCCATCGCCAGACAACGATCTTTCTAACCACCATTACCCACCAACTATAGTCTCTCAAAACTCCCTCGCTCGATTACGATCCTTCCGACCTCCGTTGCCCATCGACTTTGCTCTCTCTAGCCTCTGTCACCGTCAACTATGATCTCTTTGACTACCACCCTCAAACTAAGATCTCCCCAACTACCATCATCAGATTACGATCTTTCTGACATTCGTCACCTGTCAACTATGTTCTTTTCAACCTTCGTAGCCTGACTATGATCCTTCTAACCTACATTGCTTTCTAACTATGATCATGTCGACCAAATGAATATATCAACACTGATTCTTCGAACTCCCACCATGTAATGCACTTTATATGATGCATATTGTCTACATCGAGCGCCTTCCCCTAAGGAAGGTAATCAAATACAAATAATAATGGATTCTTTTAAATTGAGTAAGGCCCTATAGTTTTTTCTTCTTTTCAATGATTTCCACATAAAAATTTTGATGTCTCTTATGAATACTGCAACCATATCTTTCATCTATTTGTATGTTGAGTCTTCATAAAAAATTAGAACGCTAAAATTTATATTTCTCTACTACTGCAAAATTTCCAGGCACAACAGTACTGTTTATACCTTGCTTCGACTCAAGTGTTATATATGAACCAAACTCAAGGGAAAATCTCTTGGAGTTTATCTCAATTACAAAACATTTACATGAGTTTCTGCAAGAGAAAATACGATGCGTCAGACCAAAAAGAAAGGCAAGCCTAGTGCTGAATACGGACGCAAAGTAAACCCTCGGCCAAATAAGAAAGAAACAGGCCTTTTTTTTTTTTTTTTTGAAGAAAAACAGACCTTTTTTTTTTTGAAGAAATAAGAAACAGATCTTTGATGCTCTAAAAAACCAGGTAACTTCTCTATTGTTCATCCAAGCAGATCGAATGATCAAAATTAACTGATGGACTTAACTAATCCGCCAAATACAACAGTTTTATGATGCCCGGTTGATCCCACTATAACCTCGTCCCCTCAAAGAGTATCCATAGCCACTACTACCATTGTACGAGCTTCGTCCTCGGCCACCACGAAGCCCTCGACCTCCATAAGCAGGAGGTCTATTTCTTTGAAAATTGCCGAAAGTCTGAAAAAGCAAAATAGATCATCATCATGACACGTAGGGATGTACAAGAGATCTGCAAGGACTGTCCAGCATACCTCGGTGTCAATCTTCAACTGCTCCGAATACTTGATCCTACCATTGCTAGTTTGATCGTTAGTGTTGCGTGAAAGGGTATCAAAAAAGTCATCTTTGACATAAACAGGCTTCACAAGAGAGAAAAACAATATTAGTAAGGATTCAAAGCAAAAACTTTGGTGTTGAGTCACAGAGAGAGAAGGGAATAAACGGTAAGGTAGGTAGAGAGGGAAGCCAAAAGCTAAGGTAGGAAGACAGCGAAGAAACGGTATATACCTTGATATCCAGAGATTCAGCAAATTCAGTTTCTTCATCATAATCATCAGCTTCATCATCTTCTACTTCCCTGGTGCTGGAATGGGCTTTGCTTTTACCAAGCTGGCCCCAGACCTCATCCTTGTTGAACTTCTCATTCATTGCAGTGAAATCAAACTCTTCTTTGAACATTTGGACTGGGCGAGAATACTGCAAGAAGATTACATCGAAGAACCAATACTCATTTTATCAGTAAGAAAAAATGCATTTGGAAAGTATGTCACTGCTCAGTGCATGAATGCAGAATGGAGTTTTGAGGGAAAATATCTGCAGAAATTGGGGAAACATACGATATGGAATCAGGGAAAACAGAAGGAAGTTTGACAACTTCCTGAAAATAGTTGAGTCAAAGATTTTATTTGAGATAACTTTCTTATTCATTTCTACAGAAATTATTTTGTGCAAATGTTTCTTAAAAGCAGCAAAAAAATAGCTGTCCTAAATGAAGTCTAAAAATGGTATTTATTAAAACATAAAATAAAAGCTTCAAGACGTTGACAGAAGCCAAAGAAGGCAGGAGTCTAGTTGCTTGTTCACTGTGATACGCAGATATAAATGAAGTAGGCATTTTTGGGAGATTACAAATTTTACAAGGCTTCACTATTACGGAACAAGGTGATGCTTTATAGCTAAGGCTCTTCTCTCCATTACTCTATAAGCTATAAAAGGCCATTTAATAATTTTGATGATTATAAATACATGTTGGTGCGAAGGGGGTAAGGCATAAATAACATCTGTGTGGGCTCCGAAAATTCGGCATCGGCCTCCCCCATCGCTTTTCTTCGGGAGAGTTTAAGGATAAATTTTGGGAAGGCATATAGGTTTGTAGATAAGACACTACCCAGAAATTTCACCCTCATTTAGCGAGGACTTTATGATATGAGTTATGGTTTTCTATAGGCGCAAGCCCCTATAGTTAATCACCTCTCCCGATAACGTGAGAAAACTTTCAATTAAGGCTGGTCGTCAATCAAATACGTATAGATACGTGTTATCTAACATATAGTAACAACATGTGCATGGTATTTGGATTTGATATTTAAAATTGAAAATTTCACCATCTTGCACTTAAACCTGATGGTGGGGGAATGAATGATAGACCCGATCAAGATCCCACGGTTCCGTCGTCCCGAGCCATCGTGGTCCCTGGTCTACTTAGTTAGAGGATGTAGTCGACCCAACCTAACAGAAGGATCCTTGTCGGCAGCCATGGGTTGCTTCGTCCAAAGGTACCTTGTAAAACTGTAGTAGATATTTATCTAAGGGGACAAATTTGAATCCACCTTAGCTAACAGAGGTCTTTGTGTCCTATCGATTATATCTTATTGATTTATATTTCAAAGATTTGATGCACTAAAGAAACGTATTGGCTCTGAAAAAAAACATTATCTCACGATGCCATTTGGTGGAAAAACCACTCGGTTCAGAGGGCCTCGGGTCATAACCATTTAACCTGCAGTGCCATTTGACAGCAAAAGTTTCGGTCAAAAGACACGTACCATTTCCTGACTGGCAGGAGATTATTTGAGAAAGAATCCTAGTGATATTTTCGATTAAGCATTAGCTCTATATGAGCTGAAGTAAATTTCAATTTGTCCACCCGACAAACTATTGTGGAGGGTAGATGTATTTTCTTTAAGTGTTTTATGGTTGGATTTGAATTTAAAATATTTATATTTTTAAAAAATTTTGAGGTAGTTTAAAATATTTGAAATTAACCCGTTCGGTTGAGATTAATGTTTAAAATTGCATAATCGAGTATTGAGATATTTTTCGTTTGTGAGGTGAGGCGTAAGCCTCAAGGCGTTTTGAGGCATAAGCCTCAGAATAAAAAAATTACGTAAACATAAAATGATAAATTTTGTATATACTAATGAGTAAATAATATATAAAATATAAAAATGCTACTTACCACATCTTTGAGGATAAATAGCAATGACATATCACATAAGAACTCATAAGTCATCAACACTATCATCAGTCATCAGCCATCACTAAGGGGGTCTTCATTTGAATCATCATTATGATGAACTGCTCTCTCCTCTTCCTCCTCTCCTATAGAGTCCAATGTCTCCCAATCAGCTCCTTCCTTATTATATATTATCTTCTTCATTCCTAAATATTTTAGAATAATATCATAATGAATAATAGTATAATACATTAATAAAAGTCTAAAAAAAGAAAACTATATGATTTATATATCTTTTTTTTATTTTTTCTTGAGTTGTGGTGGATGTAGATGTTTTAAGATCATCAAAGAAATCAACATTTAAATCTTCATTTTATAATTCAGAAGGCATCACTTCAACTTCATCATCTACAAACCACTCATCATCAGATGTCACATCCTCACAAAGCAAAAGATCTTCATCATCCATTAATCCTTTTTCCTTTATATTCTTATCTCTGAGTCTCCTATTATACATAATGTACACCAGTAAATTCATCCTCAATGTCGACAAGAAATTTCTCTTCTTTGTATTTACTTGGTTGTAGGTACTCTAATTTCTTTTACAGTTAGATGAAGAGCATGTCAAGGCCAAAACGTTCATAGCAAAATGCTGCAATTCTGGAGTCCCATCACCAAATTGAATACACCACTCAACTAATATTTATATAAGAGAATTTAATTAGTGCAAAAAAAATAACTTTTAAATAAATGTTTAAATTTTAAATAAAATACCTGAAGATCGTTTGACAATTATATCATTTGCTTGTTGTAATCCAAAAAAGCCTTCTTTGTTCCTAAAAGGTATCAATTGCATGTCAGCATTTGATCTTTCAGTTGCATCACTTATTAGACGATCTATGTAATGATATAATCTCAACTTTATTTCAGGGTTTGTAAACTTGTTCTCTGCATATTGATACTGAGGGTTTAGATAATAGCAAACTGCATGCAAGTATCATTGAAGCTGTAGCTCCCACCAATCATCAATAATATTCCAAATTTTTCTAAAGTTTCCCTCATTGCCTCATAAGTTGGAGGCAATCATCTCTTTGGCTTCATCTATGGCATTATAGATGAAACCCATTGCAGGCTTCTTCTCAGCATCCACCATCCTTAAAACATAAACTAAATGTCTAGTTGTTGTAATGGCATATAAGACACTGTCAAAATCTATCATTTAAAGCAATCTGTCTAATCTATTTTCCCTCAGCCTTCTTCGCCCAAACACAACTCAACCACTGTATAGATGTGAACATATCCTCTAAAGATTGTCTAGCATCCAGCATGCTCTCTAAGATCACGTAAGCAGTGGCAAATCTTATTGTTGATGGCTTTAGAATTTCTTTTTTTGAAAATTTCCTCACAAGAGTTAAAACCCAAAAGTGATTATAAATAAACATGATTAATTTTGTTGATTTAGTAAGTGCATTTTTATGTTGAGATACCTCTCCAAGTTTATCAAGAATCAGATCTAAGCAAATGTGCGGCACATGGAGTCCAGTACAAGTGTTTCCTCATTTCAATGTAAAAAACCTACAAACAAAAATCTATCTACTTGATTAAATCATCTAATAGCAAGTTATTAATATAGATTCCTGCGTATTGTATGCGTATATTCTGCGCATTGTAAGTATATTTTGTGCGTACGTTATGCGTATTCTTAAAAACATAAAAAAAATTAATTAAAAAAATTATTTTTTCCTTTTAACAATAAAAAATGTCTAACACTAAACCTTAAACGCAAATCCCGAATACTAAAACCCTTTTAAACATCATATTCCTTATTCCTCATATTTAAATATTATCCACCAATATCCCTAAATCCTTTGTACTTGTTCAAAACTTCAAATACCTTTGAATACTACAAAATAAAATCATTATATACATATTGAGTCTAAATTATAATAACAAATTAAATTTTAATGTGGAAAATATATTCCTCATCATTTCAATTTAAATAATCTACAAATATAAATCTATATACTTAATTAAATAATCTAATAGCAAATTATTAATATATATTATTGTGTATTGTATACGTATATTGTGCGCATTGTATGCGTATTTTTGGCGTATGTTATGCGTATTCTTCAAAATATAAAAAAAATATTTAAAATTTTATTTTTCCTTTAAACATTAAAGAATGTCTAACACTAAACCTTAAACGCAAATCCCAAACACTAAAATCATTTTAAACATTATATTCCTTATTCCTCATTCTTAAATACTATCCACAAAGATCCCTAAACCCTTTGTACTTGTTTAAATACATTCAAAACTATAAAATAAAATTATAATAAACACATTGACTCTAAATTGCAATAACAAATTTAATTTCAATATGTAAAACATATTTCTCATCATTTCAACATAAATAACCTACAAACATAAATCTATCTTCTTAATTAAATCATCTAATAGCAATTTATTAATATAGATTATTGCATATTTTATGCGTATATTATGCGCATTTTATGCGTATTTTGTGTGTATGTTATGCATATTCTTAAAAAACATTAAAAAAAAATTTTAAAAAATTATTTTTTTCTTAAAACAAAAAAGAATGTCTAAAACACTTAACCTTAAACGCAAATCCCAAACACTAAAACTCTTTTAAACAATACATTTTGCGTTCTCCTCTATGTATGATCTGCGTATGATCTACGTGATGTATACGTATGATCATTAAATAAATTCTTTTTTCATCAAATCAATATAAATAACATTTATACGTAGAAATAAACTTTATATGTGAAAAACTAAATGGGAAAAATATATTCTTCAATATTCAAAAATAAACCTTTTATAAACAATATGAAAAACTGTTATTTTTTCAATGATTTACGGAAAATTTCATATACAAATTTCGCCCTATATTTTAGCATGTCTTCTTGCTAACTTGTACTATCAGACCAATTGGTGTTTCCTTCAAGACTTATCATTTTCATATAATTACAAACATACATTTCACAACTTATAGAGTTGGTCAGTTTTGGCACACTACTAATGGTAGAAACCTTCAATTTTCTGATATCACTATTAAAATATCCTTTCGTGTTAGAATATAGGTCTTTAATCAGAAAAATACGTAGAGCAATGATTAGTTCTATAAATTTTTAAAAAATTGAATAGTTCATCAGTTTCATCTAACACTTACGATTTTTGGAACAATAAACCTATGCTCTTTGACGTGGTGGGGATTAGTCATAAAATTTTCACCTTTGTTCTTTCAGTAAACCAACCAGAAGAGTCCAGTGCGAGAATTCAATGATTGGATGTAATAAAATATTGTTTGAAGTAATAAAAAGTTTGGTTATATAGTCGATTTGCAATCTGGACAATTTATTCCTTTGTTATTCTGCAAGTGCAAAAAGTAAATATAAGAAATGGAAAACAAATATTAAAATTTAAAACTGGGGTTAAACTGATCAACTGAATTCTAAGTTACTAACCTAATAAACTGGCGAGATGTATAAAATTTATGGTACTTGTAAGGCGTAAGATTACACTTCTCATTTAACAGAAGGGCAAAAATATTTACATGTTCATTCCTAAATAATTATTACTTAATAACTCATTAATGTCATCTCTAAGAAAAATAAAGGTTATCAAAATAAAAGACACTATCATCCCTTCAAAAAAAAAAACATAAAATACACAAAAAATTCACATAGAATATGAATATCATACACATAACATACGCATACTATAAGCAAATTGCATACGCATAACATAAGCATTTCACATGCATAACATACGCATACTATACGCATAATATATGTAAAACCAAAAAAATTATGAGTTTATAATTGTTGTAGTTTTTATCTTTGATTGAACTTCTTCAAGCATTTATACATAAAATTTCTCTTTTCAGAACTCAAACTCAGAATACCTTTGTAATTTACTATTTCATTTGAATAATAAGGAATTATTTGCATGTCAATGACTGGTAATAATTCATTTGGATTTAGGTATGAAATTAGTTATATTTCGGTTGGGATTGGTTCATTTTAGGGGATTGGTCAATGTCTGGATGGGATTGGCTCAGTTTGGGGGATTGGTTTATTGGAGAGAGGGATATCTAATTTCTGTTTCTTATTGGAAGATGAAGAGTAGCTAACAGATTGTTTCTGAGGAAATAATTTGCTCTAATCAATGTAATTATTGAAATTTACCTCAATAACTTCTACTTTTTCAGTTAGATCTTCAAACTTTCTGCTCAGCCTGCCTTCAAATTCAAGAAAGAGTTTTGTGTAGGTTTCTTGGCAGGATTTGATTATTTTTTCTTGGAGAGAATCCAGTGCATCAGCAAAAGAACTAAAATGTGGTTGCTAAGGAGATTGGTGGGGGTCTTGCTAACGAGGTGGGGTATAATGGGAAGATTGGGGGAGATTTGATGGGAGGATATTTCATGAGGGGAATCAGGGGATGGAGAACTGTCTGATGGATATTTCTTGATGTTAACCAAATCAATTTTAGCCTGAAAACTCCCTAGAGGACATCAAAAATTTTATTTTTTCTTAGATTAACAAATAAATTAGTGATCAACTCTGTAATATATACAATATCATCGGCCCATCCTAGAAAATAGGGCCTTTTGTCAGCATGCATAGGAGCATGAATAGAAGTATTTTCTAGAAACTAAATTTGCATAAGATGAAAGAAAATTTTAGCAATTAAAAATTAAATAAAATTTTGAATGAATTTAACAGTTAGCACTTATCACTCACAATTAGTAAAGGTACAAAACCATTGTTGTAACCTGCTGAATTCTTATTTGAAATCTTTGAGGAGGCCTTATTAAACTCTCCAACTTAAAATTCCCTAATCAACCCCGCCTATTTTATTGACAAAAAATCATCTTTATTATTTATTATTCTTTGAAGTAACCGATGAGTTTTAAAGTTGTTAAGTTGAAAAAATAAATTTAAACATAAATATATAATAAACGTTCTTAACATAGTCTGAGGGGGGGTTTGCTTGTTCAACTCCAGTATGTCTGCCTTAATTTTCAAATATGTAACTGATGTATTTGTTAAGAATAGAAAGAATATTTCTTCTCATTTATTTGGCAGATCAATAAGAACGGCCACTTCATGAGCAGTGAAAGGAATAAGCTAACATTTTAGAATAAAGCATTGTTTTAAAACCATCTTGAGATCAGCTCATAAATAAGTGGGACATTTTGCTCAAACCCAAGAAATTAAAAAAATAATATAATCTTTAAACGGTTCAATTTGTCCACGATTTCAGGAGAAATTTGCTGAGCAAAATTATCACAGATTATTTGAAACATCGAAACATATCATCGATAGGTAATAGGACGAACATATATCTAAAAAATCAAGGTTAAAAATATATAAAATAAGTAAAAAAAGATACGCATAAAATACGCACAACATACGCATAGAGTACGCACAACATACACAGAAGTACGCACAATATACGCACAACATACACAGAGTACTCAGTGCTTATGCACAGCGTACACATATCCTACGTGTAGCATTGACACAAACTACTCTATTTTAAAAGTTTGTTAGGGTTTAATTGTTAAAATTTAGTTAGGATTTAGGTTTCAAATTTCAATATAAACCCTAAATACAGAGAAAAAAATGATGACATCAAACATTTAAAAAGTTTCGACAAGAAACGCATACGCATAACGTAAACATAAAATAAGAAGAACTTCAAAATCCTGAACACATACGTATAGCATAAGCATAAAATACGCAGAACTTATAGAGAAAACATGCCAGCAAATTACCTTTCTATTTAGGGGTGACGACATCTGAGAAGGAACTAAGTGAATGCTTGAAATTGCTCCGGAGTGAATGCTTGAAACATATGCCGGAAGTTAAAAATCGAAACGCCGCGTGAACTGTGAAATTTTTCTGTCATTTTACCTTTACCAGGGTTTAAATGTAGATGCCACGTCGACATCTCACTAACCAATCCACGTCGGCAATTGAGGGGTCCGAACTGAACAAAAATATATTTGGTTAGTTTTTTTTTTTAGAGGCAACGCCTCAAAAATGTGAGGCGTGGCGCGCCTCATTAAACTTGAGGCGTAAGCCTCAAAACCTGAACTTATTGCATGGGCTTTGAGGCTTAAAGGGGCCATATTGTGCTGAGGAGCGCCTTTTATTGCGCAATTTTAAACCATGGTTGATATAGGCATTCAACATGGCATCATCAGGGTAAATTTGGGGTCATTCCAATTTTTGTATTTAATGGGAATTCAGGAGCATTTGAAAAGGTAGGATCCCCTCCGGTTGAGATAAACATTCAACACGATCGGGGGTCATTTTCATTAAGAAATTGAACCTTGTCGACTTTGCCAATTTGTCAATAGAGGATCGAGTTTCATAGATTTCATGTTTTTGTCAATGAATTTTTTATGTTAAAGACCTTGAAGGTCTTATATGAACATATAAAATAGATATTCTAGTCGACACCATGATCGTATATCTGTTTGATAGTTCGAGCCTTTCGACTCCTATCAACCCGCATAGAAGGATCGGGCTCGAACTACGTTCATTTATTGACCCGCACAACATCCTTAGACGTCACGTGTATATCCAAGACACTCGCCGAGGCCCATGCGGGTCTTATGATTGTATTTACCATTTTTGCGTACCTATGTATATACAAATGACGGAGCATGTGCGCGGGCATTTTAAGATGTTTGCATGCAATATGAAGGGGTATCTGACTGCATAAGTGATTATTATTGCTGAATGCACGAGGCTTTATTTCAGGCTTTGTTGACGTCTTTTGTCTGCTTATACGAAGGATGTAGATTCGATGGCATGGCGTCGCGCTTCAGCAGCCCATGGTTTTTAATACCAATTTCTTGATTTTGCTTACTAGTGAGTCATAGTGTTGTCACCTGATTTCCACGAGATATCTTATTGTTCTGATGTAAACTCCCTTTTCTCATTCACTGGGAGGTCTTTTTAAGGATATAATTATGTCATCATCATCATCATTTTCTGTTGTTGGCTTAAATAAATAATCAATTATTTCAATCTTAGATGATTGCATTCTTACTATCATCCTATATTTTGAAATCAGTGGCCGTTGCCTTGAAAATAATTTTTTTCAGAGTCTTCAATATACTGAATTTCTAAAAGATATAGTCTCCATAGTTAAGTAATTAGACTTTGAGATAAGTTGAGGTATATGGGTACTCTTGTCGTTCCAGACTTCTTCAATAAGAATAATAGTCTAATCGTCATGGAGCTATTGAAGGAATTTACATTTTCTTGAATGAACTTTGGAGCACAAGGAAGTTTTGTTCTTTTTTTTTGAAAAATTGCTTATAGCAAAATTATTATTACCCAAACTAATTATTACAAGAAGATTCCACCTTCAACAAATCAAGAATTGAAGGGAACTCCACTAGAGAAATCAACCCAAAAGAAAGAAGAGAAATGAGCATAGTTAGCACAAAAATTGGCTAACTTATTACAATCCCTATTGACAAATGAAAAAATAAAATGTTGAAAATTATGAAGAAAATCTAAATCCTTAGGATTTAGGAATTCTTCATGAATCCACTTATTCTTTTTTAAGGCATTTTGAAAGATATTGATAACATTAAGGTTATCTCCTTCAATCACAATACCTTTGGCATCAAGCATCCAATCTTTGATATGATCCCTCAAAGATAGAATAGCTAAAAGTTCCATTTGCGCAATATCCCAATGAATAGTATGAAATCCAAAAGCAGCTAAACCTCTACCTTTACAGTCTCTGAAAATACCTCCAATGCCAGTACTATTGTTGAGAAAAATAGAAGCATCCACGTTCACTTTGATCCAACCCGGAGGAGGAGGAAGCCAAGAGGATTTAGACAGCTTAAAAAGCTGATTGGCATCCCAGTTCTCACGGATTAAGCCATTTTTAAATGAAGAAATAGATTGGATAACAGCTCTGTAAGCTATGACATAGCAGCTATCATCACATCCACCATGAACCAATTGGTTTCTACTATTCCAGCAGTAGAAAATAACAGAGCAAATAAGATTTCCTAAAAAAGGATTGCTGTTAGCCAACCTGCTTAAAACTTGATAACAGTCCTCCACCGAATTAAACTCTGGAGTACCGAAATTCCATTCCTCCAGTAATTTGAAAACCTTCTTTATAAAAAAACATCTTATAACAATATGGTCTGTATTTTCTGTATCCGAACAGCCTCTAGGACATTCTTCATGATTTATTAACCTCCTGTAAGAGAGCATAGCAAACGTAGGAATGGCATTTTTACTAATTCTCCACCAGAACATATCAATTTTTGGTTTTAACTTTAATTTCTTCCTCCATTTATAATTAACGTCTTCGCTGAAAGCATTACACTTCTTCTCATAGATAATAGCTGCAACCGATTTCCCAGAGATCTTTTTGATACATTCCATTTTGTCTTCAATTTGGCTCGAATGAATCGGAATAGATATGATTAAATCAATCAGGAATTTGCCAAAACAAGTTTTTAATTTGTCATTGTCCCAACAGCCTTTTTTGATGAAATCAGATACTTGGCTGTAATTATTTTCAATAATAGAGACAAATGTAGGCCATTTATCTAGAGTTTTATCAAGAATCCATATATCTTTAAAAGTATCAACATAATCTCCATTTGAAATACTCCATCTAAGCACCGGAAATAAATATTCAGCACCATTCTGAATTATCTTCCATGTCGAGGATGGATTGTTGCGATTTATACCATTCCATAATACATTCCCATATCTAGCTCTTAATACTCTATTTAAAAGAGTATCTGGATTCATGATGAAATTGAGAGCATGTTTAGCTCTCAATGGTCCCAATTTCTCAACTAAGGATTACACTCCATAACCACCTTTATCTTTAGGCTTACACATATTACTCCATGAAACAAAATGCATTCCATAATTACCATCACTCTTATTCCATAGAAAATCTCTACACATACATTCCACTTTGTATAAAATACTCAAAGGAATCAAAGAGTGACTAGCTTGATAAGTAGCTAGCGAGAGAACAGAGGCTTTGATTAAGGTGACTTTGCCCGCAAGAGAAATAAACATTGTTCCCCAAATGTTCAATTTGGCTGCAGATTTCTCAATAATTTTGTTGAAATCCGCTTTTACTAATCTTCTAAGAGCAATTTTAACTCCCAGGTAATCCAGTTCTTTTACCATCTTCATTTTGGTGATTTTGAGTAAAGCTTTACAATCCTTTCTTTTAACAGATTTACTGAAAATGACCGCTGATTTGTTAAAATTTATCTTCTGTCCAGATGCAACCTC
>NW_021319178.1:22192128-22205065 GCF_001605985.2 Dendrobium catenatum
AAAAATAATTAAACAAAATTAATTTAATTAATAATATAATTAATTATAATTACATTTAATTAATTAAATTTAATCTACAATTAAATAATTATTAATTATTATTAACACTAATTAAGCATAATTCATCTTAATTAATTAGGATTAATAAATATTAGTTATAATTAATATAATTAACTATAACTAAATTTAAATAATTATCACTAATTTATAATTAATACTAATTAATTATAATTAAAAATAAATAATTAAAATCTAATTAATTAGTTATAATTAATTTAAAAAAAATTAATTGCTCTAGAGGGCTGTTTGGCAACGGGGTTTAGGCAGGATTTGGCAGAAGAAGATCCCGAAAAGGAGAAAGCTAACTTCACAACAAGCAGCCCCTGTGTTGCTTCTAATCAAATGTCCATTTCTGATCCAGCAAGAAGGGAAAGTTGTTGAAGGTGCCAAGTCGAACAATGGCAAAGGAGTCGAAGGAGCTGCTGCAAGCGAGCTCACGTTGTTGCTTCCAATCAAATGTTGTGACTTCCTATTCAGCAAGAAGGAATGTCGTCAGAGAGGCAAAATTGAATAGCTGCAAAGGAGAAGAAGGAGCTTGTGAAACAGGGAGAAAGTTACTTCATAGCCAGCAAACTCGCGTTGTTTCTTCTAATCAAATGTCGTAGCTTCCGATCCAACTTGAAGGAAATGTCGTCGAAGGAACGAAGTTGATCAGCGACGAAGGAGCGAAGAAGTGTGTGAGAGATGGAAGGAAGAGAGTATCAAAGGGATTCTTGCGAATGGAATAGGAAGACCCTAACGCTTTGTTTCTTCGCCATTTAACGACGAGTGGCCACGTGCGAAGAATGGCGAGGTCAGTGTCAAATCGTGGGTAGGTGATGGCGTAGGATGTCCAACTTGCAAGATTTTGGGGATTTGCCATTACGTGAGTCAACGCCGGATAGGTATGCACGATCTCAATTTATTTTATTTATTTTTTTAATAGTTTACCGGTCAACAATCCCCTAATAAAATAAAGGCAATTTTTAAGATATGAGGTGATTCCTCCTAAACAAATGCATCAACATGTATACTTGTTATATATGTATTTGAAGGATGAGACAGATCTGGAGCAGAAGAGGCAAAACACTGGCTGTTAAATGCCAAAAATGTGGTTATCACGTTCTCCTGTCTTAAACACACTGTTTAGGTTACTCGATCTTAATCAAAATGGTGATCCAAGGAAATAGATCGGCAGGCAAAGAAGATAACACTACCACTGTAGGTGGAGAACCAAATCAACTGTTTTGGGTAAACCCTAGAGTTTCTACAATTTGTTTCTTGGTTCATCAAGAGTGGAAGTAGGAATAACAAGAGCGGACCGGAAATCACCGTCCCATCTTCATGAACAAAGGATTGGGACACTGATAGGTTTAGGAACGAACCTCGACAGTGCATCATACCCAAACTTCATTAGAGCCAGTTTTATAGCGGTTAGACACCTACCCAAAGTTTATTTATGGTTAGACATAATCTCTATTCCAAGGGACAATCATAGCACTTGAGATGCAACCAAAGCATTCACTAAGAACTGATTCATAGTGGTATGTCAATACATCTGCGATCCCCCCTCCCATAATTGACCACATAAGAATTATTGTTGTATTTATTTTTGCCAGTACTTTTTTATCAAGATCCACCTGACAAAGGCCCTAAAATGGCTTCTGTGTCCAATTCTAATTCCATCCTTGACTAGACTGAAATTAATCAAACTCTACACAGGTGAATAATCACATGAAACCAGTAAAGACTCTAAGTAGCGATGCATACTTTACAAACATGCTTCGAGGCAAATATCAAAAAAGAGAAGTAATAAAATAAATTTTTTAGCCCTTCAACTTCTATTATTTGGAGAAGGTTAGATTCAGTATGGTCAAAGCTATCATAACCATGACGTATAATCTTACCAGCTTTAAAAGCAGTATTGCAAAAGATCCATAAATCCTAGAATCTGACAAATCATTGAATGCACACTAAAAGTTTTGTATGGGACCTCCTTTAGCATAACCAACAGACATGATCATGTGAACACAAGACAAGAAGTTTATACCAGATTTAGTGGCCATTTCACACAAGGCAGTTACCACAACGAGACTTGAGGACAGGTTCAAGAAAATAATGATGACATTGTCACAATGATAATAATGATAAGGATGGTAATGACTGTACCAGTGAGAATGAGCAGAACAATGAGGCTTACATACTGATCCTAGAATACATGACCAGCTGAAACTTCTTCCTAGTAGGATTGTCAAGCTCAGCTTCTACATGAAAGCGAAATGTCACATGATTTACAAGATACATGGTGAGATGGCCCAAATGAACATAGGCCAGCTACCTTATAACCATTTTAGACAATTATCTTCATGTGGCAATAGGTTGCCCACTACTTTGGATGCCAATACGTATTGAGAAACATCGAACATGGTGGTAGCAGCCATAGTGGTGGTACAAGAAGCAGTAGTGGGAGTCTCTCTAGGAAACTAGAGTTAAGCATGTAAGCGGTATTCATCTTATTCTAACTTATCCAATACCTCTTGCGTGTCTTACTAAATTGTGTTATTTATAAATTTGTAGAACAAATAGCCGTCATTTTCACTATATCTTGTTTTTCTCTTACATATTGCTTATTATGTGAATGGATTTTATTTCATGCACAGTTTATTGGCTTTTGTCCTCCTTGATACCTATTTGTTATGATGATGACTCAAATAAAAATCCAATCAATGATGACAGAGTAGATGATTTCAAAGTTGTTGCCAACTATATCAACTTTCTTTAGGAATTAAATGTGGATAAGGAACTGGGAAAGAAGAAAGTTAGAGTTAACTTAATGTTATATAATACTTTTATGCAGTTCCTATATTTTATGTTGTTTAGCCTCACAAATGAAAAACGTCTCGATATCCAATTAAGCAATTTAAAACCTTGACCCGGAGAAACATGCTATCATCTTAAAAAGTGAATCATTTATTTGAGAAGCATGCCACTATACTAAAAAGTGCATATGATCACAAAAACCACACATTGCATCGAAAAGTGGAAAATCATTTTAAGAAAAATAAAATAAACCATTAGTGGTAGAAAATGTGTGAATACATTATGCATGCAAGTGTATAACATGAACGCACCGAAGAACGAACAAGTGCAATAAAAGCATACAAATACGCTATGCAAATGCATTGAAATGCATACAAGTGCATTGCATGAGAGCACCAAAAAGCTTGCAATTACATTAAAATCGTACAAATATATGTGGGCTCCACAATTTGGCCCTGACCTCCCTGTTGCTTTTTCGGGGGAGTTTTAACGGATTAAGTTCCGGGCAAAATTTTGGGAAGGTAGATGGGTTTGTAGATAAGACACTACCCAGAGATTTCACCCTCATTTTGCAAGGAATTTATGATCTAAGTTCTGGTTTCCTATAGGCGCAAGCCCCTATAATTAATTACCTCTCCCGATAACGAGAGAGAACTTTCGATTAAGGCTAGTCGTGAATCATATACATTATATATGTAGATATACAATATCGGGCTTATAGTAGCAGCATGGGCATGGGTATTGGAGAATTTGATAATTAAAATTAAAATTTTCACCACCTTGCACTCAAAGCAGCTGATGGGGGAATGGATGATGGACCCGATCAAGATCCCATGGTTTCGTCATCCCGAACCATCATGGTCCCTAGTCTACTAAGTCATAGGAGGCAATTGACCCAACCTGACAGAAGGATCCTTGTCAGCAGCCATGGGTTGCTTCATCCAAGGGTATTTTGTAAACCTGGGATGAATATTTGTCTAAGGGGAAAAATTTGAATCCACCTTAGCTAACAGAGGGTTTTGTGCCCTATTGATTATATCATATTAATTCATATCTCAAGGATTTGATGCCATTGGGGAGCATACGAGCTCTGGCCATAACCATAATGTAGTGGTGCAATGTGGCAACGAATCACCCTGTTCAAAAGGCCCAGATCATAATTGTTTATCATGCAGTGCCAATTGGCGGCAAAACTGCCAGTTAGAGGACACGTGCCACATACCCGCTAGCAGAAAAATATTTGAGAATGAATCCTAGTGATATTCTTGACTAGACATTAGCTCTTTGTAAGTTGAAGTAGTTTTAAATTTATGCACCCCGACAAACTGTTGCGAAAGGTGAATGTGTATTTGATTTAAATATTTAATGATTCAATTCTAATTTTAAATATATGGATTTTAGGATTTTGGGTTTTGATGGGCATTTGAATATTTGTTGAGTATTTTGAATATTGAAATTGACCCACCCTCCGGTTGATATTTAAATTCAACGCGGCCATCATCGGGGTGTTGATGGGTATTTGGGAATTTCATGAATTAGACCTTGTCGACTCTACATACTGGTCGACAAATGATCAGGTCCATAAGCTTTATGTTTTTGTTGATGAATTTCTTTTGTCATAGACCATGAAGGCCTTATATGAACGTATAAAATAGATATTCTGATCGACACCTTGACCGTATATTTGTTTGATAGTTCGAGTCGTTTAGAGTTCTATCTATATATATTGAAAGATCGGGCTCGAACTGAGGTTCATTTATTGACTTGAGCAACATCCCTAGGCATCACGTGTGTACCCATAGCACGTTCACCGGGGCCCGTGCGTAACCAGCCCCAAAAACAATAAATTGCAATAAACGAAACAAGCAAACCAACAAGAAAGCAAGATACAAGTGATCCTCTAATCGAGAGGAGAATAGTTCTCTCCCAATCTCTAGACGCTAGGTCTAGAGACCTCAAACTCCAAGAGACTCCAAAAGAAACTCCAATCTAAGCATGCCTATCCCGTCCCATTACCTCTTTTATTTAAAAGCTCTCCACCGCCCAAGCCCCTTCCTAAAAAAACAATTTTCAAATAAATTTAAACCCAATGGGCTCCACATATAGGCGGCAAGCCTTTTTAGGCATTAAGGGAGGCGGTTTTGAACCGCCACCTGTAGAAAATTGTCGGCCCAGGTGGGGCCGGCTGAGGTGGTTCCTTCTGTGTGAAATCCGGTCACAAAGATGTGTTTGGTTGCTTACGTGGAAAGGGTTAAAAAGTCAATTGACTTGCGTAAACCCGATGATACCTGACCCGTCTTCCAGCCCAACCCAGGAGATAACGTTAAATTTAGGTTGGCGCTTCTTTTATTCAAAATTTAAGACGCGAATCACCGCAATATATAACGCTTAGAGCCAAAATTTTCACAGAAAAAATGCCGATGAAGATGGAGATTGATCTGGATCTGGATGAGGATGTTGGTTTTTATGAGCAGACAATATTTTCGCATGTCTCGGAGGAAGCCGATAACCTGGAGAATGCCGACGTCCAGGAAACAAGCGCACATAAAGCAAAACACCTAAAACCAGTGCGACTGGACGAAAAGTTCAACTTATCGGTAAAGTTCGCCTTCTTCCAAGTTTTCTTCATAGCAATGTTGCAATTAAATCTCTTTACAGAGTCATTTTTTTGATGTAATTATTTTAGGGTAGAAAGATTTTTGATGTATTTATTGTGTTTAACATAGATGCGTATTTTTATCAACAATGTACATAATGTTAAATTGTAATTGATTTTAAAAGAAGACTCGATGTTCCCTTCTTTTAAAATATTATTGAGCTAGGTTACAATAACGAATTTGTAGTTTGATTTTCTTATTGCAAAGTTTTATTGCGTATTAATTGCGTATGTATTACTTATATGTTTGATATACATTGAGTATCATCTGCGTATTGATTTGGTATACATTGTGCATTAATTGCGCTTATGTTGGGTATTGGTTGCGTATTGATTAGCTTAATTACTGCTTATTGGTTGTGTATGTGTTGCGTATTGGTTGCGTATTGGATAATTCATTTATTGCGTATTTATCAGGATGTTTATGTTAATGAGAAAGAGGCAATCCACACAACGTACCGAGTCTACTAATAATGTGTGTCATGGCATTTCTAAGCCCACAAGTTCTATAACTGGCTTTCTGGGTTTAGAGAAGGTGATGAGGAATTGACCCCGGAATAAACAGGATGAGGATTATACATGTAGCCAGTCCGAAATAGAACCTGTAATAAAAAATCGCTCAATATTAAAGCAAGCTGCTCAATTTTATTCAAAGAAAATATATTCATTTTTTGAACAAGAATTTTTACAAGGTGTTGGTGTAATGAGTATAGAGCTTGAGCCTAGTGATTGTTCTAATTTTTTTGTCAATTACACAGAGAGAAAGGATCACTCTAAACCATGGGTTGTTGATTTTGATGCACAAAATGATAATATTCAATGCTCCTGCAGAAAGTTTGAAACGATGGGTTTATTGTGTTCTCACTGCATAATAGTTTTGAGGAAAATGGCTATTGGGAAAATCTCTGAGAAGTACCTACTGTTGCGATGGTTAACACGAGCTTGACAAGATATATATTCTGGTCTAAATTTGAAAGAAAATTCTCAGAATAGCTCAGAAGCTAGTAGCGGATTCATATTCAGAAATTATATCAGTAGGTTTGCATATGAAATGAGCACACGAGCACAGCTGAATGAGGGTGAAGAATTCCTAATGGCTTCGATGAGAGATACATCTGAAAAACTCAATTTGATTGTTTATGGGAAGAGAAAGACATACAAGTCTACACAGGGTGGCAATGTACAACTGAAAGATCCTCTAAAGCGTAGGCCTAAAGGTATATCCAATGCTAGGCTGAAAAGCCACTGGGAGAAGAAGCCAAAGAGTATGATTTCATTTTCTGACTAATTTGATTTATTTTTTATTGTGACATATTGTTATTAATTTTTTTAACAGGGAAACCACCAGTGAAGAAAAACACAATAAAAATTCCTACTCCTTCAAGCATGCCCGAATGCTTAACGAAGGATTTCATAAATTCTGTACACTCCAAGCAACCATCAACTCAGCAGTGTAATTTCACAAGCATGCCCGAATGCTTCACTGACTTCATAAATTCTGTACAGTCCAGTCTGCCATCTCCAGATAAGCACTACAATTTCACAAGCATGCCAGAATGGTTAACGGAGGACTTCATATCACAAGCATGCCCGTCTAGTCAGGCATTAGTACAGAGGTTCACAAGCATGCCCGAGTGCATGACCGACCATTTCATAGCCAGGGAACTGTCCAGTTAGCCATCAGTAAAGCGAGAAAAGCATTCTAATTTCACAAGCATACCCAAATGCTTCACTCAGGAACACATAAAAGGTGTACGTTCAAAAAAGCCATCAGCAATGTACCTAAAGTTGATGATGGATATCATTAAATCAGAAAATTCTATGTAATAAGAATATTTGTATTCTTACCTTTAGAGATATTTATTTTATAAGGAATATTTGTTTCTGGATATATGCGTATGGACTGCGTATACAATGCGTACTGTATTTTTTATGTTTCTGAAAATGCAATGTATTTTCCATTATTATTAAAGAATTTTAACCCATTATGAATTTATGATCTTCATTACTACATTCATAATGTTTACATATTATTGGTTTGACTCATTTTCTCTATATAAGAAGTTTACCTTTTCCATGAAATGCTGTGATTCTTTTACAAAAATTTCAACTGGGTTTTGCATTGCCGATTCTTGAAGCATAGGGATTGCCATGAAGAATCGGCACTGCAAAAAACCACACAATAATTATCATCTTCTCTATATAAGAAGTTTCCCTCTAACATTGTTAATAGATCCAAGCTGTGTGAGTTGCATATGATTGCGTATATCGTGCGTACCTAATGCGTATAACAAGCGTATATACTGCGTATTTTGCCAACCAATAGAAATCCCTCTTACTCACAAGGAATGAATGTTCAAAGGAAGAGAAACCCAATATTCAACGCATAGAATCAATTAAATTCGAATTACATAAACTTTTTTAAGTAGAAAACAATTACTGTATTTTGCGTATGGATGGCATATTCGATGCGTACGGTATGCGTATATCAGGCGTATAGTGTGCGTACTTTGCAAACCCATGGGAAGTCCCTCTTAATCCCAAGGATTGAAGGTTCAATTGGTGAGAAACCCATTATTCAACGTTTCCTGACTCTTTATTCACAAGACGAAGCATTCCAAACAACTTTGATTCTCCATATACTCCAATGAATGCTAAACCAGTAAAGCATAACACCCACAGTTTAGAATCATCATTTGTGTAGAACAAGATTGTACACCAATAATATGTCTCATTGAGAACTTTTTTATAATCATTTTATAACGATGGACCAATGAGTTTTTGCATAACTCATACCGAAGGAGTGCATCGAATCAATTAAATTCGAATTAAATAAATTTTTTCAAGTAGAAAATAATTAGTGTGATTTGCGTATGGATGGCGTATTTGGTGCGTACGGTATGCGTATATCAGGCGTATAGGGTGCGTATTTTGCAAACCCATGGGAAGTTCCTCTTAATCCCAAGGATTGAAGGATCAATGGTGAGAAACCCAATAATAAACGCTTCATGACTCTTTTATTCACGAGACGAAGCATTCAAAACAACTTTGATTCTCCATATACTCCAATGAATGCTAAACCAGTGAAGCATAACACCCACAATCTAGAACCATCACTTGTGTAGAACAAGATTGTACACAAACAATATGTCTCATTATAAAATTTTTTATAATCATTTTATAACGATTGACCAATGAGTTTTTGCATGACTCATATCAAAGGTATGCATCGAATCAATTAAATTCGAATTAAATAAATTTTTTTAAGTATAAAACAATTAGTGTAATTTGCGTATGGATGGCGTATGCGGTGCGTACGGTATCCGTATATCAAGCGTATAGGGTGCGTACTTTGCAAACCCAAGGGAAGTCCCTCTTAATCCCAAGGATTGAAGGTTTAATGGTGAGAAACCCAATAATCAACGCTTCCGGACTATTTTATTCACGAGACGAAGCATTCCAAACAACTTTGATTCTCCATATACTCCAATAAATGCTAAACCAGTGAAGCATAATACCCACACTCTAGAACCATCACTTGTGTAGCACAAGGGTGTACACAAATACTAAATCTCATTATGAAAATTTTTATAATCATTTTATAACGATGGTAAAATGAGTTTTTGCATGATTCATACCAAAAGAATGCATCGAATCAATTAAATTCGAATTAAATAAATTTTTTTCAATAGAAAACAATTATTGTGATTTGCGTATGGATGGCGTATTCGGTGCGTACGGTATGCATATATCAGGCGTATAGGGTGCGTACTTTGCAAACCCATGAGAAGTCCCTCTTAATCCCAAGGATTGAAGGTTCAATGGTGAGAAACACAATAATCAACGCTTCCTGACTCTTTTATTCACGAGACGAAGCATTCCAAATAACTTTGATTCTCCATAACACCCACATTCCAAATAAATATAATTTTTTTAAGACTTATTATTTGCGTATGAAATGCGTATTCCAAGCGTATAGACTGCGTATTATAAGTGTATAGAATGCGTACTTTGCAAAACATTATGAAATCATTCTTAATCACAAGGAATAAAGGATCATCGACCCTAAACACTCCATTTTAAGAACAGATAATTTACATATATCATTTATTTACACAAAAATAAAATATTAAAAGTTCATTTCAACGAAGCGCAAAACAATCCGTATGCGAATTCTGCCCTATACATTGGCATTTTTTCCTGTCAATCTTTACTCTTTCCACTTGGAGTTTTTTTGTCGAATAATGTTTTCCATGTATTTGCAAACAAATATTATGCAATCTGTATTGTTGGACTGAGTTGGCGCCTTCTTGATTGTCTTGAAACTCTATTTGTTGATATTATCATCAAAAGCTTCTTTACAATCCCTATATAAGCTTGCAATCTGAACAATACATGGAATAGAATTTAGTTCACTAAAAAATAATTTCAAAATATTTTAGCAATATAAGCTTACAATCAAACTCATAATCTTTATAGCAACACTTCTATGCATAGGGTTCGGTACAGAATCGTAAAATTTCCACTTTTTTTGAATTTGGTAACTAACCAGAAGGGTCCAGTGCGAACCGTCAATAATTGGATTAATTATAATGTTGCATGAATGAATTGAACTGTAGTTTACGTGTTCGATGAACAATTTTAAACTTTCATCCTTCAACTTATAATACTACAAGAATTAGATATAAGAATAAAATAGTCGAAATATATAATTATATATAAAATAAACTAGTATACTAACCCAATACATTGGTGAGATGTATATATATTTATGATACATTTCTGGTGAAATTTTAGCCTTCTCAGTTAATAAAATGGCAAAGGAATCAACATGATCATTTTCAAGGTATCCATCGGATAATATTTCGTCGATCACACGTCTTGAAATTATAACGTTCCCAGCTTCAAATACTGTCATGCTACTGAACTCATTAAAAAAAATACGCATTAGGTACGCATATAAAACACATTTTCTACGCAATCCGTACGCACAAATTACGCAATCCATACGCACACAATACGCAAAAAATACCTATTAAGATATTTCTTTATGTTCTCCCTGATAAAAAGTTTCTTCTCTGAACTCAACATCTCCAAGCCTTTGAAGTTCACTGTAAGACTAGTAGGGAAATCCTTTACTATAACATTATCAACATTGATTACTTCTTTTGTTTGCGGAATTTTTTGGGTAGGTTTTTTTGGTGATGGAACAATTAGGGCTGTTTCTACTTGGGAAGGAACAATTTGGGTTGGTTCTTCTTGGGGATGTTCTTTTTGGGTGGTTCAACTGGGGGAGGTTTTTTTAAGGATTCAACAATTTGATTTGGTTCTTCTACTGGAGGAAGTTCTTTGGTAGGTGATGGTACTTGATGGGATGGTTCTACTGGGGGAGGTGCAATGGGGGATGGAACTTTCTGTGATGGCTCTTCTTGGGCAGTTTCTTCTTGGGGGGTGTACCCTTTTCCGCTTTCTGTTTTTCTTTGGGATTGATTTTCTGTCTAAAATCTACTTTTATAAACCCTTTCAGCAGCCTGGGTCATCTCTTGGTCAGCAGCCTTGGTCATCTCAACATCATTGATTTTCTCTGGGGCCTCGGTCTTTGTGTGTTCAGATGATATCCGAATATTCTTCATTATATGGGGAATAAATGATGATGAGGAGGGAGCAGCTTGCTGATCAGCATTAAGATTGCCTTGAACAATATAATTTGGGAGCCTGTTATCAATAAGATCAACTCTTTTCACAAGTTGCTCAAAATTCTTGCTCAGCCTAGCTTCAAGTCCTTGGAAGAGATTTTTGCAGGTATCCTGGAAAAATTTCATTATTTTCTCTTCCAGAAGAGTTGATTGGGGTTGCTGGGGAAATTTGGGTTCGGGTTGCTGGGGAGATTGGGGGGGGGGGAGATCATGTTCAGGTGTGTTGAAACGAATGGGAGAATGAGGTCTTGATGGATATTTCTTGATTCCGAGAAGATTAGCTTCTTCAGGGGTAACTCCTTGGAGGTCAACGAAAATCTATGAAAAATTAATTTGTAAGCAAATTTGTTATCAAATAATTTCATTATTGCGTATCTATACGCATTATGTACGTAATACATATGCGAAACATACGCGAAACATACGCGAAACATACGCAATACATAAACGAAACATACGCACTCCATACACAATATGTAAGTAATATTTCACAATATATACCTGTTTTCTCTTTAAATTAAAAAATAATTTAGCTATCTTCTCAGTATTATATACTATGTCATCAGCCCATCGAAGGAAACGGGACCTTCTCTCAGGGTACTTCGGATAATGAATGGAAGTGTGCTCTAGGAACCAAACCTGCATAAAATAAAAATAAATTTTAGCAAATCAATCAATCAAATTAAATATTAAATTAGAATTATTTTGGCACTTACAATAAACAGAGGCACAAAACCAATGATGTACCCTGCTGGCTTGTTGTTTGAGATATTCATAGAAATATTATTAAATTCTTCTACCACACATTCCCAAATCGACCATGCCCAGTTGATTGATGAAAAATCATCAACATTATTTGATATTGTTTTTAACAACCTTAGGACTTTGAAGTTCCTTTGTTGGAAAAATAAATTTGAACATAAATACATAATAAAAGTTTTCAACATTATCTCTGGGGCACTTTCTCTAGTCAACTCAAACATTTCAGCCTTTATATCCTTGGAAGTGATGGTTGAAGTGGGCAAGGTAAGCCATGTAATCACCTCACCTTTGTTGGGAAGACCAGTTAGGAGGGCCACTTCTTCAGCTGTGAAAGGTAAAATATGACCCTCTATAATAAAACTTTGCTTTTGAATATTCCACATTGTCATGAGCTAGTAAATCAATGGGGCGTTCTGCTCGAATCCAGGAAATTTAAGAAATTGGTAGATATTAAGGTTCTTCAATTTTTCTTCAGTTTATGGAGGAATTATCATGGAGAACGTATCACAGAATGATCTAAACGTGGAAACATAGCAGCGATACGATATAGGACGGACGTAAATCTGCATAAATTACGTATATAAAACACAATCTATATGCAAACCATACGCATATTATACGAATATTATACGAATAGTATACGCATTATTTACGCATAATATACGCAAACCATACGCATAGTATACGCATACGGTAAGCAAAGAGTAGAAAAATAACAACATAAATCAATAATTATTTACGCTAATTGTTTTTCTTTATTGGAAGTTTATTTTTATGATTTAAGATCCAAATGATTTATTACAAAATATTAGGGTTTGAGTCTTCAACATATATACGGAAAATAAGCAAAATATATGAAGAATATACAAAGAATATACGCAGAAAAACGTAAAAGGTGGGATAAATATAATCTTTTATCGTTCTCGTTCTCGGAATGATTTTTTTTTCTTTTCTTCGGAAAATA
>NW_021319178.1:22205388-22215650 GCF_001605985.2 Dendrobium catenatum
ACACGTCAATTCTTTAAAATACAGGATACGGGTACGGCGCGGACACGGCATCATAATTTATAAATCATACATAAAAATTAAGAAAACAATCAAAGCATAATATTTGAAATTACAAAAAAAATGACAACAACATCATTTGTAGCCTTGTAGATTATAATATCAAAATATAAATAAGCATTAAATATCTAGTACAACAACAAAAGCATAAACATAAATTGTCTAGCACATAAAGTTTCAACTATTCAATAGATGGAATGATATGATTAGCTTCTTCAGTGGTTTGTCTTTGAACTTCTATATCATCTTCAATAAATATCATAGCTTTTAATTCAGGCTCATCAAGTGAAAGATTAGTAATTTCTAATATTCTCATTTCATCAAGAGACTCAAATGCATCTCGGAAATGAGAGAACTTTGCTCGCAGCCGCGGAAGTAAATACGACGTATCTTTTTTTTATTTCTTTTTGTTTTTCAATGGACACGTGTATCGGATACGAGTATCCTTTGAAATTAAATAGTATTTTAATTGGATACGTCTTTGGCGTATCTGACACGTATCGGTGGAGTATCGGAGGCGTATCCGTGTATCGGTGTATCAGATACAGCACGCCTTCATAAATAGGTGTATCGGTGCAACATAGGTTTTTATTGGAAACCGAACACATCTTTGTGACCGGATTGCACACAGAATAATTTCTCCATCGGGGTGTTGATGGGCATTTGGGAATTTCATGAATTAGACCTTGTCGACTCTATGTACTGGTAGACAAATGATCAGGTCCATAAGCTTTATGTTTTTGTTGATGAATTTCTTGTCTTAGACCATGAAGGCCTTATATGAACGTATAAAATAGATATTTTGATCGACACCTTGACCGTATATTTGTTTGATAGCTCGAGCCGTTTAGACTTCTATCTATATATATTAAAAGATCGGGCTCGAACTGAGGTTCATTTATTGACTTGAGCAACATCCCTAGGCATCACGTGTGTACCCATAGCAAATGAAACAAGCAAACCAATAAGAAAGCAAGATACAAGTGATCCTCTAATCGAGAGGAGGATAGTTTTCTCCCAATCTCTAGACGCTAGGTCTAGATCCCTCAAACTCCAAGAGAAACTCCAATCTAAGAATGCCTATCCCGTCCCATTACCTCTTCTATTTAAAAGCTCTCCACCACCCAAGCCCCTTCCTAAAAAAAATAATTTTCAAATAAATTTAAACCCATTGGGCCCCACATATAGGCGGCAATCCTTTTTAGGCATTAAGGGAGGCGGTTTTGAACCGCCTCCTGTAGAAAATTGTCGGCCCAGGTGGGGCTGGCTGAAGTGGTTCCTTCTAAACCGCCTTAAGAGGCGGTTCCTGTTAAACCGCCATATCAATACCGCCATTCCAAAGAATCACCTTGTCCTCAAGGTGAAAACAAGAGAACTGTTGTTTTATCCTCTCATATGGCTCACACGTGGCCTCGTGATCCGGGAGGTTCCTCCACTTGATCAACACCTCCTTAGTTCCATCTTTGATTTGGCAAACCCCTTCTAGCTCTAAGGGTTTCAGAACCACCTCTAAATCCTCAGTAAGTGTTGTTGGTAGCTCGGGACTAACTGTGTAGTCACCAATGGCCTTCCTCAATTGCGAAACATGAAAAACCAGATGTATAGTTGTTGCTAGTGGTAATTTCCGATATGCTATTGCCCCAATCTTCTCCAGCACTTCATAAGACCCAAAATACCTTGGAGCCAGCATTTCGTTCCTCATGTTGGCTACTGTCTTATGTCTATACAGTCGGAGCTTCAAGAACACCCTCTCCCCTACTTCAAATTGGATGTCCTTCCTATGCCCATCTGCCTGTTTCTTCATAATTTGTTGAGCTCTTAGTAAATGCCTCTTCAACAACTCTAGTACTCGGTCCCTCTCCTCTAAGTACTCCTCTACTGACGACATGGGGGTACTACTACTCCCAAAGTGCACCAAGAGTGGGGGATCCCGTCCGTACAACACCTTGAATGTGATCATCTGTGAAGCTAAATGAAAAGACGTGTTGTACCAATACTCTGCCAAGATAGCCACTTGGCCCATAGCTTGGGAGTCTCTGACACAAAGCATCTCAGGTATGTCTCCAGGCTCCTGTTGACTACTTCCGTCTAGCCTTCTGGCTATGGGTGGTAAGCTGTGCTCCTTTTTAGAACTGTCCCTTGTAATCTGAATAACTCCCTCCATAAATGACTAAGGAACACGTTATCCCTATCTGACATGATTTCCTCTGGTACCCCATGCAATCTGACCACCTCTCTAATAAATGCTGAAGCGACTGTTGCCGCGGTATAAGGATCTCTGAGGGGAATGAGATGAGCATACCTGCTCAATCTATCCAGTACCACCAAGATCATTGTGAAACTTCTGAATGGGGCAGCCCATCTATGAAATCCATAGATATCTCCTCTCAAACTCATCCTTGTAATCCCAACGGATGTAGTAGTCCCCCTGGTGACATAGCCAATTATTTGTTCCTCTGATAGATCTCACACCTTGCCACTATCTCCTCTACATCTCTATGTATTCCTTTCAAGTAAAGCTCGGCCGCAAGTCTCTTGTAGGTCTTCTGAACTCTTGAATGGCCCCCAACCGCGCTTCCATAAAATTCCTACAGTAAATTTGGAATGTGGATCGAGGTACGGGACTCACAAATCTTCTCTGGTACATCAGTCTATCTCCTTCTAATGAGTACCATGGATGGCTACCCTTTTTCAGCAAATGTGACTTGATCCTTACCAATTCTTCATTTCTAGCACTTTTTTTCCTGATGGCCTCCCAGTTAAGCATCAAAGGAACGAATAGTGCCACTGTCTGCAACTCCCCCATATATCTGGACAAAGTATCTGCCGCCTTATTCTCCACCCTTGGTCTATACTGAATCTCAAAATCATACTCTAACAGCTAGGAAAACCACCTTTGATGCTCTTCCATCACCATCCGTTATTCCAGCAAGTATTTCAAGCTTCGCTGATCTGTCCTGATAATAAAATGCCTCCCAAATAGGTAGGGCCATCACTTCTGAATGGCCAAAATGATGGCCATTAATTCTCTCTTGTAAACTGGTTTCAGCCAGGCTTTAGCAGTCAATACCTGGCTGAAATAGGCAATGGGTCTACGACTTTGCATCACCACTACACCCAGCCCGTACCTGGACGCATCTGTCTCCACAATGAAAGTCTGAGTGAAATTAGCAGGGCTAGGACCGGCACTGTAGTCATTGCCTTCTTCAAGCTCTCAAATTCTGATGTGGTCGCCTCCCCCCATAGGAACCCATCTTTCTTCAACTATTCAGGAAGTGACCATGCCATGGTGTTGTACCCCTTAACGAAACTCTTGTAGTAACCCGTCAGTCCTAGGAATCCCCTCAACTCCTTCAGGTTTTTTAGCACTAGCCATCTTATCATTGCTTCAATTTTGGACTGATCTGCAGCCACTCATTTTGATACCACATGGCCCAAGTACTCTACACTGTCTTGTGTAAAGAAGCATTTCTTCAAATTAGCCCTCAGCTGGTGCTCCTGCAGTATCTCTAACACCCATTTCAAATGATCCCAGTGCTCCTCTGTCCAGCTATAGACTAGGATATCGTCAAAGAATACCAGTACAAATTGTCTGAGATAAGGTTTGAAAACCTTATTTATAAGGGCCTGGAAAGTAGCAGGAGCATTGGTGAGGCCAAATGGCATCACCAGGAACTCATAATGTCCTTCATGAGTTCTAAAGGCAATCTTGGGTACATCCTCCATCATTTGGATCTGATGGTAACCTGATTTCAAGTCTATCTTAGGAAATTTATCAGCTAACAGCTCGTCAATGACTAGTATAGGAAACTTATCAGGTACAATTTCCTTGTTGAGGGCTCTATAGTCCGCACAAAAACACTAGCTGTCATCCTTCTTTTTCACCAACAGAACAGGGCTAGAGAAGGGACTGATGCTGGGCCTGATGATCTCTGCCTCCAGCATCTCTCTAATCAACCTTTCTATTTAATCCTTCTGGAAATGAGGGTAGCGATAAGGCCAAACACTGATGGGTGACATTCCCTCCTTCAATACGGTGGCATGCTCGTGCTCCCTCTGGGGTGGCAATCCCTGAGGTGGCAGAAACACCTCTTGGAACAGCTAAATGGAGAGGAGTATGTCTCCTCCCTCCTCCAATCTCGTTCCCTCCAAACTATGAAGTTCCACTAAATATCCTCTGCCTGCCAACTGAATGTCCCTCACCATCATTTTAAGAGAAATCAGGGATTTGGAAGACCCTGCATCTCCTTTAATCACTACCTTCCTACCATCCATCATCAATTCCATCATGAGTGTTCCCCAAATCACTTTGGTGTCTCCCAAAGTTTGCAACCATTTCATCTCTAGGATAACGTCTGTGCTCCCAAGCTCTAGTGGAAGAAAGTCTTCCCTCACCTGTATGCCCTGGATCGTCAGTCGCACTCCTCTGCAAATCCCCTGGCCTTTTTCCACCTTTCTCGTACCCATCATCACTCCATAACAGCCGGTGTCCACAAATCCCACTCCCAGTTGGTCGACGACCTGGGTGGAAATGAAATTGTGAGTAGCCCCACTATCAATCAGCATCACAACCTCCCTATCTTCTATCTCTCCTTTCACCTTCATGGTGTGATTTGTTGTGAATCCCACCACTGAGTTCAAGGAAACCTCGGTCAGATCCAAGTGTGGCTTCTCCTCCTCTGCCTCCTCCTGTGCTCCCTCCTCAGTTTCCTCGTTATCACAGACGGTGAGAACCTGAAGAATTCATTCCTTGCACCTATGCCCTAGCGTGTACTTTTCATCACACTTGAAGCACAACCCTTTAGCTCTCTTCTCCTGCATCTCTTTCTCCGTCAGTCATTTGAAATTTCCCCCGCTTCCCCCTCCTATCTTCTCCTTGGTGGCCTCTCGACTCCCTCTTGTTGACGGGCCTTTAGGTGCTATTTGAGTGGTCATCATCCTGTAAGTGCCCTTGGTGCTGCTACTCCTGGCTCCCCTCTCCAAACTCCTCTGATTTTTCACCAGTTGGGCCAACTTCATGGTCTCCCCAAGTTGCAGGGCATCAAAACATTTACTACTGCTCGGATCTCCGTCTTCAACCCTTTCATAAAATTTTCTTCCAATACTGTATCTGAGAGTCGCTCCACCTGCTTGCTAGGTGTTCAAACTGATTTTGGTAATCAGCTATTGATCCCTCCTATGTCAGAGCAAAGAATTGTCCGTAGAAGTCTCCTCCCCGATCGGTTTGGAAAAGCTCTATTATGCAGTCTTTGAATTCCATCCAGTTCCTGATCGGCCTCCTCTGGTCTCTCCACTGAAACCATGACAGGGCTTTCACTTTCAAGCACAATCCCACTGCTGTCAGCTTCTCTTCCTCCGTCAACCCATTGACGGCGAAGTATCGCTCTACTTTGTAATCTTCTCCTTCAAAAATGGGCATCTTCAACTTCCTTACCTTCTGGTCGCCCCCATTGCCCCAGATTCTCCCATAGTTTCCCCTCTCCCAAGTGCTAGGTGCACCTCATGTTTCCCGGTCTTCCCTTGCCCTGTCATAGCCAAAACCCCCTTCCAAATTTCCCCTTCTTTCTCCAAAATCAGCACCCGGCAGCCATAGTATCCCTCCTGGCGTTCTCCATATCCACTTCCTCTTTCTTCCCTCTCGACAGGCTCCAGATGGGGTTTTTTCCCTTTCCTTCCATGATTTCCACCACCTCTTCCTCCCTATGGATTTCCGAATTTATACCTTTTGCTACTGAAGCCGCCATTTGATTTTGAATTTCCAGCATTTTTTTCATCATATCTCGAAGATCGGCGACTTGTCCCTCCATTTTCTTGGTCGCCATCTCGATTGGAACTTTTGTAAATCCAAAAATTATGGATTTAGATTACAAAAACAGCACTTCGTCCATTTCCGATCAAAAATCAGTCGCTGAAATTTGCAAAAAACTGCTCAGGAACGGTTTCAAGACTTGCTCTGATGCCAATTTAATATGAAATACTTGAGTTCGCAAGCAACCCTAAGGGAATACTTGAGTTCGCAAGCAATCCTATCGTTAATTGGAGAAAAAGAGCGAGAATAGAGCAAAAATCTGGGCGTAACCAGCCCCAAAAATAATAAATTGCAATAAATGAAGCAAGCAAACCAACAAGAAAGCAAGATACAAGTGATCCTCTATTCGAGAGGATGATCGTTTTCTCCCAATCTCTAGACGCTCAAACTCCAAGAGACTCAAAGAGAAACTCCAATCTAAACATTGCCTATCCCTTCCCCTTACCTCTCCTATTTAAAGGCTCTCCACCGCCCAAGCCCCTTTCTAAGAAAAACAATTTTCAAATAAATTTAAACCCATTGGGCCCCACATATAGGCGGCAAGCCTTTTTAGGTGTTAAGGGAGGCGGTTTTGAACCGCCTCCTATAGAAAATTGCCGGCCCAGGTGGGGCCGGCTAAGGCGGTTCCTTCTGAACCGCCTTAAGAGGCAGTTCCTGTTGAACCGCCATATCAAAACATTTGCTTATCCTTCATTTATTGATATTTCTATTGTTAAGGATAGAAAAAATATCCGACTCCTATACTTAATCACATGCTGCATGTCAAGACTCAAGAGGAACAATCTCACATTTATTTTCATCAATAAAGTATTCCGTAATGGTAAACCTAAAGATGCATTGTCTGTCCACCTTGTATTCAACTTTCTTTTTTGATACACCACAATGATTATAACTTTAGGCATTCCTAGTTGTAGTCGGTTCACCAACACCTCTGTAATCTAGATCTTTTAGCTCATCAGAATCACTGATTGTAGAGTCAACTGCAAGATTGAATTGGATATTAAACTAGAAAAGCTCTTCCTTGACCTCTTTCGGGAGCTCTCCCTAGTACCTGATAGGAATGAGATTATAATTACAACTATTTAAAACTTCTTACCTGATGAGTTTTCTATTTGAATGCACGAACCAGTCACACATTATGTTGTTCCAGTAGGAGTGACTGCTGGGAATGCTAATGTAAGTGCTGAAAACACCGTGTAGCGTGTAAAATTAACTATTCTGATTGTTGTCAAGCATCAAGCAAGGAAAAAACTCGCCTAGATGAGATTCGGGCATACCTAATAATCAGAATGATTAAAGGTTCGTACGTTGCACTATCTAATCTCTTACACCTCAACCACCACAATCAACACCTATTTTGGCTTTGGGTCAAATTTCTGGGTGCAATTTCCAAAACTTTGAATTGCTATGGCCACACACGTTACAATGCAAGCAAAAAAAGACTTTCCCTTCTCTTTTTTTCTTCCCCATATCACCATCTCCTTTGGCTACTTCTCTACGATACTGATTATCTTTTATTTTTCATATAAGATTTCTCAGTTCCCTAAGATTTAACTCATCTCTTCGTGTCAATGGCTTTGGCAATTGCCTTTGTAATGGTGTTCAGTAGAAAAAGCTCCAACTCCTTTTAAATCACCTCATACAACCTAAGATGTACATTCAGGAAGACGGAGTTATCAAGTAGAGAGGCACCTAGGGAAATTACATATTTTTATTGTCATGTAATCAACCTCAAACTATTCAAGTTTATAGCAATCATTGCCATCAAGTCCACATATGTTGCTTGTGACTAATGAGATAAAATTGTGTCTTCAACAACCCTTTTAACCAATAACAAGATATCCACATCAAATTGTGATTCTGAGCCTCCAAACTCTAACAATTCATTAAGATAATTTGAGCTTCAATCGAGAGAAAGCATTTTTGTCTTATTGTTCTAATTTATTAAATAAAGAAATAAATTTCTAAATGCTCGATCCAATATTCAAATTTGTCAGCATCAAAAACTCAATTGAAAGTTAGCATCACCATTATCCACACCAACTTTGAATGAAACTTGTGACACTGAAGGTGACCATGTTCAACCATCATTACCATCCTCAAATGGCATCTCCAAGTCATAACTGTCAACACAAACCCTCCATCTTTTACAATCTTCAACTAAAAGAAGACATTAACAGATAAAAAATAAAGAAGGCTAGTTACACAGATCTGTTTGCCGCAATGTCTTCTTCATTTACCGGATCAATCTTCCAATGGATTAGATCAACTCTCAAATACCAAAAATATTATACCATACTCAAAGGTTCTCCAAAAAAAGAAGAGCTAGGAAAAGCAAAAAAAAAACAAGTTGGTAAAGAGGCTTCAATTTTTTTTGTCCAGAACTAAATTGGTCTGATAGTTGAATCAAAAAAAAGTTTTCCAATATGTGTCCACCTTACTACTTTCGAACCAAAATATAATTTCTTGCCGATTCCTGTAACTCTTCTTTTATATTGTGAAGCAATTTTTTTATCCCAAAAGTGCAGGAAACAATTGCTATTTGTTGTTTCCAACAGCAAGAAATAAAGAATGGAGAGGGGAACGGGCAGATCACCTATGAAATAAAAAAAATATTTTACCATACTAAAAGGTTCTCCCAAAAATAGAAGTGGTCTAGGAAAAGCAAAAAAAGCGAAGTTGGTAAAGAGTCTTCCATATTTTTGTCGAGAACTAAACTGGTCTGATATTTAATTCCAAAAATAGTTTTCCAACATATGTCCACCTTACTACTTTCGAACCCAAAAAAAAATTTCTTGCCGATTCCTGAAACTCTTCTTTTATTTTGTGAAGCAATTTTTTTTATCCTATAAGGGCTGAAAACAATTGTTATTTGTTGTTTCCAACAGAAGGAAATAAAGAATGGAGAGGAAATGAGCAGCGTTCATAGCAAGGAGAGGAGAGAGAATTTATATATACGCATGGAAAACTATGCTTTCTATTGATTCATTATTGGATATAAGTAGATGCAAAAAACTAGAATCTAAAACAAATTCTATACAAATATCTATTCAACTCCTAACTATAAGGAAACAAATACAAACTTTCCTAAGAGATAGAAAGGATAAATATAGCAATTTAAAATAAAATCCAACACATCCAAGCAGACCAAAATCTCTAAGGAACCCAATTGGCCCCATGCACTGAACAAAGAGGACGGTTCCTGCTTGTTTCAATACTACTGGATTAGGAGGGACTTAGTGAAATTCCCAGAAGAGATCCTTGGGACATGTTCCTGCATTTGACGGCAAAACTGTCGGTTAGAGGACACGTACCATGTCCTTACTGGCAAGAGATTGTTTGAGAATGGATCCTAGTAATATTTTCGACTAGGCATTTGGCTCTATGTGAGCTTTAGTAGTTTTCAAT
The DNA here is from genome assembly GCF_001605985.2 of Dendrobium catenatum. NCBI lineage: Eukaryota > Viridiplantae > Streptophyta > Magnoliopsida > Asparagales > Orchidaceae > Dendrobium > Dendrobium catenatum. Next base: position 22,214,663 of record NW_021319178.1, read on the forward strand.
TTGTCCACCTCGGCAAACTGTTGCAGAGGGTGGATGGATTTTGCTTTAAGCGTTGAGATGGATAGTTTCATTTTTAAATATTTTTGGGATTTTGGGATTTTTGTGGAGTTTTGGATTTTTTTATTTTTATGGGTATTTTTGGATGGAGATTTGGAATATTTGAAACAGACTCTCGATATTTGAGAGATATTTAAAAATATTTGGTAACCCCTCCGTTTTAGATATGCATTCAACACGGCCATCATCGGGATTTTCGGGGTCATTTCTCTTTGTAGCTTAAACTTTATCAACTCAACCGAGCTATTGACTGAGGATCGGGTTTCGTAGGCTTCGTGCCTTTATTAGTGAATTCATATTGTTGTAGGCCTTAAAGGCCTAATATGAATGTTTTAAATCAAATATACCGGTCGCCACAACTTTATATTTGCTTAATGGTTCGAACCCTGTCGACTTCTATTGACCCGTTTAGAAGGATCGGTTTCGAACTTGAATTCACTTGTCAACCCGCGCAGCATCCCTAGACATCACGTGTGTACCAATAACACGCTCGTCGGGGCCCATGCTGGTTGAATTTGTACTTTCCCCTTTAGTCTACCTATGTGTATACAATTTATAGTGCACGTGTAGGGGTACTTTGAAATAATTGTAGACGCCTTCTGTCTGCTTGCATAGAAGTTGCGGATCCGGTGGCATGGCGTAGCAGCTTCTGAATAGAGTTGTTCGTTGCTTCGTACAGGTAGATTGTCGTGCACTACTCATTGCTTTCTACAGGTGGATCGTAGTGCACTAACTAATCTCCTGCCTTGGTTATTTGTTCACTCTACATTGGTTTGTTATTCATAATCAATGTGCTCTGCATCATTACTTACAATGATATTTAATGAAGAGAACTTTGGACCAACATTAGCAATCAAAGTGTATTCTTCCGTCATTTCCTTCTTTCATTATTCGTAGGTAGGACATGCTTGGAATATGTTCATCACAACCC
>NW_021319178.1:22215750-22225911 GCF_001605985.2 Dendrobium catenatum
ACGGGTCCTCTCTCTCTCTCTCTCTCTCTCTCTCTCTCTGGACGGAGGGGATCGGGAGGAAGCCTGACGGGAAGAGGCGAGCTTGGGGCTTGGTTTTGGCGTCGGCACAGAGAGCTGGGGTCGGGTGGAGAGGAGAAAGTAGCAAAAGGAAATGGAGTTTCGGCTGTGGCTTGGAGTCGAGAGTAGCGAGAGAAGTATCCATTCCTTCGCTATTTAACGACCTCTGCGGACGCTCGATCGAGGCCGGTTCTGAGCACAAATCACGGGATGCGACTCGAAGAGCGCCGAATCGGCGTGATTCAGGCAAGGATTCGCGGCAGAATTCGTGGATCCGCCGGGCACAGGGTATGTATGCAAGATTTTCATTTGAGCTTTCTTTCTCCCTTTTGTTCCTTTGGTTATTGTTCAGAGGTCAACAGTGCCATACCTTTCAAAAGCAACCAAGGCAAGGCAAGTATACAAGTGACCCAATACTTTAAAGAGAGAACTTCTATGGAAGTCTTTGTTATCAAAATCTCTCATGTTCCTTTGCCAGTTCAGCCAAACAGATACTAACGATAGTGATCTTATGCTCACGCTGGTAGAAGAAGTGCTCAACGAAATTATTCAAACAGACAAGGCGTAGAGCATGAACAGAAATAAAGCTATATTTAAGACCGTAAACAAAAAAAGAACAAAATGCAATACCCCATTTCCTCTTCCTCTTCCACGAGCCCTGCTGCTTTGATTGGTACCTGAAACAGCTCCACTTGGCTGGACCTATACTAATTTAATATTAGAAACTTCACTGTATAAATAGAACACATGTAAACGGAAAGGTCAAGCTCAACAAATAGAGTGCTATACAATTAAAACCCTGTAAAAAAGATTAAACATTTACTTCCGTATAATTGGAATCAAGGATAAAAAACAAGTCTCTATATTATTTTAGTTGTACGAAATTGTTTCCAAATAACTAAAAGTGAAGTCCAATGGCGGGTGAGAAATATGTTACTTCATGTAAACCACCTCAATATCATTTTTAAAAAACCTTCTTTTCATTAGTTGGGAACAAGTAAATTATTTGTTTTGGGCGCAAGGAGGGGCACTTCACATATAAATTTTGACATTTGATTTTATGATTTTATTCTAAAACCAGCACACAGAAAATCCTTGCAACTGTTTGAAGAAGTTACCTTGGCACAGCAAGAATTATTCCTCTTTCTATCTGATAACAATAAGAGAATTGCTATCAATATTTACTGCAGTGCATCTTTAAATTGATTTCACACACCTAAGCTTACAAGATCCCGATTGTATGGCATACCGGATAGCTGAAAAAATAAATAAATAAAAACCCCACCTAAAGGTAATAAGTTATATTGATCAAAAGGACCCATATTTATAGACAATAAATTAGAAGGTCAATGTTGACCCCTACTTCGAAATACTCGCAAAAAGAGGCAAAATCGGTGATTCAAGCAAAGCAGGCATCGATGCGGCGCATCACTTAACAGTCAAACGACCTCCAATCGCCAAACAGATTGCGCCATTGCGATCGAAGCATTGAATTCACCTAATTGGGAACCCCTCACAATCAAATCAGACGAGATCGATTAAAGGGGGATGACCGACACCCGAAATTGATGCCCGACAATACCCAAACTACATCCGATCGCAAAATGGACTGAGCCATTGCGATCGAAACGTCGTCAATACCCCAAAATTACTGTCAATTTGACCAATAAAAATTGTTCAGAGAAAATAACGTGCATTCCGAGACAACATTGCACAAATTGAGGAAATCGACATGAGACGTCATTGAAACGACCACTGATCGCAAAACAGACTGCACCATTATGATCGGAACATCGACAATACCGAAACAAAATGTAATTTTGCCCAATAAAATTCACTCGGACGAATCAACGCTTTTCTCGAGGTGAAAGATGGATAGATTTCAAGACAACACGTAAACCGAAGTAAAGCTACTATTTTAATTTCTATTATTCAATAATAATAATAACATTTGTGTTATTATTATTACTATTATCATTTATAATAATAGAAATTAAATTTTAAATAAAATTTCTATGCCTTGTATTTGTTGAACTGCTCAAGTCTCCAGAAATCTTGCAAAAATGCCGCTGAAATTCTGCAACACCATCTTCCGTAAATCCCGCAACTCGATCTGCCTCAATCGAGCGTCCCGAGCATCATTAGATCTCACAACCTTTACCTCACCAAAATCCATCTAGCTTACCACAGCCCATTATCAGCCCATTTACTCAAATCCTCACAACCTGCCAACACTCCAACAGCAAGCCCACTAAATCTAAATCCCATATAAATCAGCCCAACAACAAATTCACTCTGTTAACTTAATCAAAATCCGAACATAAGGTTTTTTCTTCTTTGTTTGTCCTTATTGTTAGCATTAATCGTCACTGATAGTTAGTGCAGTTAATGTTATTACCATTTTTATTAACTAGTCTTTATTTATGTTATTGTTACTGTTAACTAAAATAATAATAATAATAAATAAATAATAATACAAAAAAAAAAGAAACAGTTGAAAAGAAAAAAAAGGCACTTGTGCATTTTCTCGTCGCCATCGACACCATCGTAGTCGACTTTCTAAGCTAAGGTATAATGCTCCTTAGCATAAAGATCCCTCCAAGTCCTATTTTCGATGTTTGCGGTGCGTCGAAAGGCCCCTATGCAGACTTTTCTTGGCCTCGTGGGAGAGAACCCAGTGCGATGCTTGCAGCAAGGTAGGCAAGCCTTATGCACGCTTTTGTTAGAGTGACAAGGTAAAAAAAAATAAGTACTTGTGTTTGTCTCAATGCCTGTGGGGAAAAACTGCATCTTCAAATAAATACCCCTAAAGAACCATGCACACCTTTCTTGGCATGATGGGATTGAACACTACGACAGCACTGTCACCTGACACTGATCGTGCACGTCTTTCTTGATGTGGCGGGCAGGCGATGACTCATGGAATTTTTCCTAAACAGGAAAGATGCTGGGAGACCACCAAAAATTGCACTGACAGGGGACTTGATTTGAAATCAAATGAACCGCATGGAACCGAACTTTAATTTGACAAATTCACGATAAAATTTGAAATGCTAATTAATAATTTGAAGCATTTAAATAAATATCATGCAAGCAAATAGAAGAACCATGATGAACAAACTCTCAAGGCATACAAATGATGATCAATGAACTAAAGCATTCAAGAGAATACCAATTGACGAACATGAAACTCGTGGTGGACGGAATTTCCAATATTTGAAACACCTAGTAATTCATACACGAGCAAAACATAAGGGTGGAAATAAGAGTTGTGCAGCCAATACATGCACGAAGAATGAAGCACATTCATAAACAAAGAAAGAGAGCTATCACGAAGAAATATCCTACCCACTATCAACAACATGTTAATCAACACTAATTCTCTTGTAAAATAATGTGATAGGAAATACTTGAGTTCGCAAGTAACCCTAATGGGAAATACTTGAGTTTGCAAGCAAAACTAACAATAATCGGTAAAACAGCGAGAAAACGGAAGAAAATATGGTGGAAAAAACAATCAAACGATAGATAGTCTTATAGAAAGCAAAGCAAAACAAGAAGGAAACAAAGATACAATTGATCCTCAATTCAAGAGAAGGATCGTTCTCTCCAAATCTTTAGATGATGAATCTAGATCCCAAAACTCTAAGATAACTCCAAGGGAATAACTCAAATCATGCCTGCCCTAACCCTAACCTCTCATGTTCTTTAAATACAATCCTTCCTAATACAAAGCTTCCTGATATAAATAAATTTTAAATCGCCCTCCTCTTGCTTAAACCACCCTCCCCCTCTCTCCTATTGCTACCCAAGGCGGTGGGGCCCATTTGATTAGGTAGAGGGGTTTAGAGCAGGCAGCTTAGTCCACTTCCTTTATGTCTGAATCGACCCCTCCTGGGCCGGTATGGGGTGAGGCGTAACAATAACCCCTTCCCAAAGAACCACCTTGTCCTTAAAATGAAAATTGGGAAACTGATGTTTCACCCTCTAATAGGGTTCCCACATGGCATTATAGTCCATAAGGTTTTTCTACTTGATTAGCACTTCTTTAGCTCCATCTCCTTTCTGGCGAACCCCCATCAACTCTAAGGGTTCCATAATCACCTCTAAATCCTTAGTGAGTGTCACCGGTAACTCCGGACTAGCTGTATAATCTCCAATGGCCCTTCTCAATTGGGATAGATGGAAAACCGGATGTATAGTTGATGTTGGTGGTAATTTCATGTAGTACGCTATCACCCCCATTTTCTCCAATACCTCATAAGGTCCAAAGTACATTGGGGTCAGCTTCTCATTCCTCCTATTGGCGACTATCTTCTGCCTGTACGGTGGTCTGAGATTCAAGAACACCCTCTCCCCCATGTTAAATTGGACATCCTTCCTATGGCCATCAGCTTGTTTCTTCATAATCTGTTGGGCACTTAGAAGATTCCTCTTTAACTCTTCTAACACTCTGTCCCTCTCCTCCAAATACTTCTCCACTGAAGAAACTGAAGTAATGCTGCTCCCAAAGTGTACCAAGTGGAGTGGATCTTTTCCATAAAACACCTTAAATAGGGGTCATCTGAGAAGCAGAATGATAAGAGGTATTGTACTAGTACTCAGCCCATGATAGCCACTTGACCCAAAACCTGGGTGTCTCCGACACAAAGCACCTAAGGTAAGTCTCCAAGCTTCTATTGACTCCTTCTGTTTGGTCATCTGTCTGTGGGTGGTAAGCGGCGATCCTCTTTAGGACAGTCCACTTCAACCTGAACAATTCTCTCAAAAAATGACTGAGGAACACCTTATCTCTATCTGACATGATTGCCTCCAGTACCCCGTGCTATCTTCCACCTCTCTGATGAAAGCTGAAGCCACTGTCACTGCGGTGTAAGGATGTCGGAGTGGAATAAAATGAGCGTACTTGCTCAATCTATCTACCACCACCAGAATCACCATGAAGCCTTCTGAATGGGGTAGCCTATCTATGAAGTCCATAGATATCTCCTTCCATACCCGTCCTGGGTCTCTGATACGAAACATCTCAGGTAAGTCTCCAAGCTCCTGTTGACTACTTCCGTTTTACCATCCGTCTGTGGGTGGTAAGATGTACTCCTCTTCAGAACTGTCCCCTGCAACCTGAACAATTCTCTCAAAAAATGACTGAGGAACACCTTATTTCTATCTGACATGATTGCCTCTGGTACCCCGTGCTATCTGCCACCTCTCTGATGAAAGTTGAAGCCACTGTCACTGCGGTGTACGGATGTCGGAGGGGAATAAAATGAGCGTACTTGCTCAATCTATCTACCACCACCAGAAACACCATGAAGCCTTCTGAATGGGGCAGCCTATCTATGAAGTCCATAGATGTCTCCTTCCATACCCGTCCTGGTAACGCCAATGGTTGTAGTAGTCCCCCTGGTGACATAGCCAGGTATTTGTTCCTCTAACAAATCTCACACCTTGTCACCATCTCCTCAACATCTCTATGCATTCCCTTCCAGTAAAACTCTGTCGCTAATCTCCTGTAGGTCTTCTATACCCCTGAATGGGCCCTAACCGCATTCCATGAAATTCCTGGAGTAAGTTTGGGATGTGGATGGAGGTCCTAGGCATCACGAACCTCACTTGATACAGCAGTCTGTCCCCCTCAACTGAGTACTCTGGGTGGCTACCACCTGCCATCAATAATGCCATCTTAATCTTCCCCAACTCCTCATCCCTAGAGCTCTCCTCCTTAGTGACCTCCCAATCCAGCATCAAAGGAACAAACACTGCCATTATCTGTAGCTCTCCCATACATATGGACAACGCATCTTCCGTCTGTTCTCACCTCCTAGTTTGTACTGGATTTCAAAATCACACCCCAACAACTTTGGCATCCATCTCTGATGCTCTTAGTCACCATCCGTTGTTCCAACAAGTATTTCAGGCTCCTCTGATCTATTCTGACAAAGAAATGCCAACCTAACAGGTAGGGTCGCCACTTCTGGATGGCTAAAATGATAGCCATCAACTTCCTCTCATATACTGATTTCAGCCTAGCTCTGGCTACCAACACTTGGCTAAAGTAGGCAATGGGTCGCCTATCCTGCATGAGTACTGCCCCCAATCCGTATCCTGAACCGTCTGTCTCCACTATGAAGGCCTGATTGAAGTCTGGTAGAGCTAAACAAAGTACTGTGGTCATAGCCTTCTTTAGCTTCTCAAATGCTGTTGTCACTGCCTCTCCTCATAGGAATTCATCTTTCTTCAACTGCTCTATTAGTAGCTATGCTATAGTATTGTACCCCTTAATGAATTTGCTGTAATTTCCTATCAACCCTAAGAATCCTCTCAACTCCTTCAAATTCTTAGGTAAGGGCCATCTCAACATAGCCTCCACATTTGACTAATCAGCCGCAACCCCTTCCTTGGACACGATATGACCCAAGTACTCCACACTGGTTTGGGAAAAACAACACTTCTTCAGGTTGGCCCTCAGCTGATGCTCCTGTAAAACTCCCAATACCAACTTCAAAGGCTTTAGATGCTCCTCAGTTCTGCTGTACACCAAGATGTCATCAAAAAACACCAGCAAAAACTTCCGGAGGTACTGTCTGAACACCCTGTTCATTAATGACTGGAAAGTAGCAGGGGCGTTGGTCAGCCCAAATGGCATAACGAGAAACTCATAATGCCTATCGTTTGTCTGAAATGCTGTCTTTGATATGTCTTCCTCCCTCATTTGGATCTGATGGTATTCCGACTTCAAATCCAATTTAGAGAACATCACTGCTCTATATAGTTCATCCAAAAGCTCGTCAATCACCAGAATGGAAAATTTATCCGGTAGTCTCCTTATTTAACGCCATGTAATCCACACAAAACCTCCAGCTCCCATCCCTCTTTTTGACTAGTAACAGCAAGCTAGAGAAAGAACTTACACTTGGTCTGATGATCCCAACCTCCAACAAACCCTAATCAACTTCTCAATTTCATCCTTCTGAATCTGGGGGTAGCAGTAGGGTCGTACACTAATTGATGACACCCCCTACTTTAAAAAAATTGCATGCTCCTATTCTCTGAGTGGTGGTAACCCTTGAGATGGCTGGAACACCTCACTGAAATGTTGTATGACTGGTTGCACTACAAGAGGAATGTCCCCTCTTCCCCCACACTAACCCTCTCCAATCATTGCAGTTCTATCAAATATCCACCTCCAACCTCCTGTATGATTCTGATTATGGACTTGAGAGACACTCCCGCTTTAGGCAGCCCGGCATCTCCCTGTATTTCTATTCTCCTTCCCCCCACCACCAATTCCAGTCTCAGTGCTCCCCAATTCATCTTGGTCTCCTCAAAGGTTTGCAACCATTTCATCCCCAAGATGACATACGTACTCCCCAATTCCAAGGGAAGAAAATCCACCCTCACCTGCATCCCCTGAATGCTCAACACCACTCTCCTACAAACTCCTCTACCCATTTATACTTTTCCGGTGCCCATCATCACCCTATACCTTCTTGTGTCCACAAGTTTCACCCCCAATTGATCAACAATTTGGGTGGAGATGAAATTATTGGTGTGTGCTCCGAAAATTCGGCCCCGGCCTCCGCCCGCTAGCTTTTCTTTTCGGCGAGGGAGTTTTAACAGAATAAGTTACGAGGTAAATTCTCGAATGCATATGGGTTTGTAGATAAGACACTACCCAGAGATTTCGCCCTCATTTTGCGAGGACGTTATGATCTGAGTTCTGGTTTCCAATAGGCGCAAGCCCCTATAGTTAATTACCCCTCCCGATCACGAGAGATAACTTTCGATCAAGGCTAGTCGTCGATCAGATATGTTGTATCCATATATACTTAAGATCAGGCATATAGTAGCAGCAATAGACATTGGTATTTGGAATTTGAAGGATATGGATGATATGAAAGATTTAATATTTAAAAATGAAAATTTCACCATCTAGCACTTAAAGCGGATGGTAGGGGAATAGATGATGGGCCCGATTAAGATCCCATGGTTCCGTTGTCCCGGGCCATCGTGGTCCCTAGTCTAATTAGTCAGAGGAGGTAGTCGACCCAACCTGATAGAAGAATCCTTGTCGGCAGCCATAGGTTGCTTTGTCCAAGGGGACCTTGTAGACCTGGGTTGAATGTTTGTTTAAGGGGAGAATTTTAAATCCACCTTAGCTAACAGAGAGCTTTGGGCCCTATCAATCATATCCTATTGATTCATATCTCAAGGATTTGATGCCAATAAGGAACGTAACGACGCTGGCCATAACCGGTATTTCGTGGTGCCATTTGGTGGCAAAACCACTCGGTTCAGAGGGCCCCGGGTCATAACCGTTTATCCTGCGGTGCCATTTGGCGGCAAACCGCCGGTCAGAGGACACGTACCACGTCCTTACTGGCAGGAGACTGTTTTGAGAATGGATCCTAGTGATATTTTCGACTAGGCATTTAGCTCTTTGTGAGCTAGAGTAGTTTTTATTTTGTCCACCTCGGCAAACTATTGCGGATGACGGAAGAATTTTGCTTTAAGTGGGTTGATGGATTTATTTCATTTTAAATATTTTTGGGATTTTTAAGAATTTGAGATTTTTTTCGGATTTTGGGTTTTTGTGGGTATTTGAGTGGAGCTTTGGATTAAATGAAGCTTTGAATTTCGTAGGTATTTGAGTGGAATTTGAAATATTTGAAATTAACCCCTCCGGTTGAGATAAATATTCAACACGGCCATCATCGGGGTGTTAGGGGTTATTTCCCTTTAAAGCTTGAACCTTATCAACTCTATCTGGCTGTCGACATAGGATCGGGTTTCGTAGGCTTTATGCCTTTGAGAGTGAATTCTCTTGATTTTAGGCTTTGAAAGCCTAATATGAATGTATTAAAAAAAATATTCTAGTCACCACGGCCACATTTTTGTTTGTTAGTTCGAACCTTGTCGACTCCTATTGATCTGTATAAGAGGATCGGGCTCGAACTTGAATTCACTTATTGACTCGTACAGCATCCCTAGACGTAACGTGCGTACCAATAACATGCTCGCAAGGGCCAATGCGAGTGTTTGGGGGCATTTCGTAATTAAACCTTGTCGACTCCTTTTTACCCGCTAAGGAGGATCGGGTTTGAAATTTGATAACCCACGCAGCATCCCTAGACGTCACGTGTGTACCAATAATACGTTCGCCGGGGCCCATGCGGGTTAAGATTGCATTTTTCAATTTAGTGTACCTATGTGTAAACAAATTATAGTGCACGTGCAGGGGTACTTTAAAATACTTGTAGACGCCTTCTGTCTGCTTGTACGGAAGTTGCAGATCAGGTGGCATGGAGTAGCAGCTTCTGGATCAGTTGTTTGCTACATTATACAGGTAGACTGTCGTGCATTATTTGTTGATTTTTGTAGGCGGGTCATAGTGCACTAACTAATCTCCTGCTTTAAGTCGTAAGAGATTGCACTTATTGAAGTTCTTCTGTATTTGCTTGAGAATATTATTTTGTGGATATGATAGGTTCTCTACAGTAATTTGTAGATATTTATATTTGCCACTATCGATCTCTTTTGCTTGTGGAAACTTATGCATCTTTTCATAGATAACCTACCGTGGGTATATCTATGTTCATAAATGACCCATTACTTATGCAACCTGATTATTATCAGTGATTGCAGGGATTGATATATCACTTGTACACTAGCTCTTGATATTTGCAAAGAATTGTAGTGTGTTTACTTAGAGCCATGTGACACCGTCTGTAAGAAACTTATGATTATCTTATGCTTCTCAAATCAACTTTGAATCTTTATTCATGCATGCTTTATGGATATATTATCCTTGAAAGTGGCTTCTCAACAATCATTATCCATTGATATTTAAATCTTACTTGGCAAGAAGGCTTTGAAATATTTTTAAGAAAACCATACACTACTAGTTGTAGGCATATTTCCATGTTCCTCATTTAGTCATTGTAAGCATATCACTTTGATTGAATGACTTAAGCCACATCAATTTCACCACTCCTTGTTCATATGGTAATTTTCATTTGGGTGAATATGATCGTTCCTCTATGATTGTGCATCTATTATTCGGAGGTCCAATCCATCACTTAGTGATTTGTGTCATGCTTCTCT
>NW_021319178.1:22226100-22229281 GCF_001605985.2 Dendrobium catenatum
TAATCTTTAATTAAAAAAAACTAACTAATTATAATTAATTAATATTAACTTTAATTAAGGTTAATTATAATTAATTAAAAATTAATTATAATTAATCTCTTAAAACTAATTATAATTATTTATGATAATTACAATTAATTTACTAATCTCAGTTAATTAAGATTAATTATAATTAATTAAAATAATTTTTTAATTAAAACTAATTAAAATTAATTAATAATTATTATTAATTTTTATTAAAATTAATCAACAGTAATTTTAATCAAAACTATATATGCTCTCTCCATTTCCTCCCTCTACAGCTCGGCGAATTCACTGGATTTGGCGGAAGAAGGGCACGGAAGGGAGAAAGTTACCTTCACAACCCAAGCTCCTGTTGTTGCTTGAGATCAAAATGTCGGAACTTCCAAACCGAAAGGAAGGGAAAGTCAGAGCGAAGTCAGACAGGGGAGGCGGGTCTCGGCTCCAAGTAGGGAGAAGAAGATCTCTCTCTCTCTCTCTCTCTCTCTCTCTCTCTGTGGAGGCGTCGGTATGAGAGGGGAGATCGGGAGGTTGGGTGCAGCAATCGGACAAGGAGGAGAGGAGTCAGGATTGAGCTGAGGGAAGGAGCTCTGCGTGCATGGAAGAAGTACCGTGTGAGAGCCCAATCGGTTGGCTCTTATAGAAGTTTGGAGAGAGAGGCGATTGAGGCTGTCATCGCGAGATTCATGGGGAAGTGACGCGAACGGCGCCGAACAGGTTTAAAGTTACGGGATTTTTGTTTGAGTTCGGCGGGATTTCAGCGAAAAATCGGGATGGGCTTCGGCTACCACAGGTAATGATTTTAGGCTTTTTTTATTTCTCTATTTTTGTTTCAATGGCTTCCTTAATCGACGATGCCCCGTTGAAGTACATTTCCCAGAACGGTAGCTTTTCGCTCTCCTCGACCTGCATTATTTATTCATCGGGCAAATCATCATTGAGTGGAGAGTCAGCTGGGATTGGATGTGCAGTAAAAAAATCTGCCAAAGCTTGTTCTTTCATTGCCTTTTGTGGCATGTATGTGATATCAAACTGTAATAATAATACTGTCCACCTAGCCAGACAACCTGTCAACGCTGGTCTTATCATCAAAAACTTCAGCGGATCGATCTTTGATATCAGTGTGATTTTGTGGGATAGCATGTAGTGGCGGAGTTTCTGAACTGCAAAAATCAGCGCCAAACAATGCTTTTCAATAGGAGAATGACGGCTTTCTGCACCAATCAACCTTCGACTGATGTAGTAAAGCACATTTTCCTTCCCTTCTTCATTATGTTGGGTCAATAGTGCTCCAAGCGACTCTTCTAGTGCTGCGGTATACAGTATAAGAGGCTTCCCCGGAATTGGCGCTGCTAGAATGAGAGGATTTAACAAATATTTTTTGATACTATCAAATGCTTCATGGCATTCTGCATCCCATTTGAAACGGACATCTGTCTTTATTAGTTTTGAAAATGGCTGGCACCTACCCGATAGATTTGATATGAATCTCCGAATAAAAGCTAGTTGTCCTTGCAGTGAGTGAAGCTGTCGAAGGTTCTTTGGAGGTGGCATCTCCATGATTGCCTTAATCTTGTTGGGGTCAACTTCGATACCTCAATGACGGACAACATACCCCAAAAATTTGTCAGAAGATACTCCAAAAGCACATTTGAAATGATTCATTTTTAGATCATACTTTCTGAACCTTTCAAATACAATCCTCAAGTCATCTAGGTGATTTCTTTGATCCATGCTCTTGACAACAAGGTCGTCCACATAGCTCTCGACCTTTTAATGTATAAGATCATCAAATATATGAGTCATCGCCCGCTGATAGGTGGAGCCAGCATTTTTCAAGCCAAAGGGCATGACCGTATAGAAGAATATGCAAATGGGCATTCTGAAAGATGTGTGTTTTTCATCTTCAGAGACCATTTTGATTTGATTATAGCCCGATGATCCATCCATAAACGAGAACATATCATAGTTGGAAGTATTGTCCACTAGAAGTTCGGATACAGGAAGTGGAAAGTCATCTTTTGGGCATGCCTTGTTGAGGTCCCTAAAGTCAATGCAGACACGAATCTACCCGTTCTTCTTCTTAACAGGGACGATATTGGCGATCCAATCAATATACTTTTCTTCTCGTATGAAGCCTGCTTCTATGAGCTTCTTGGTTTTAGCAATCACTTGTTCTTCAATCTCCAATCTCATTCTCCTTAGAGCTTGCTTGACGGGTGCTACATCCGGTTTGATTGCTAATATGTGAACCGCTACATCAAGGAATAAGCCAGGCATCTCAGCATATGTCCAGGCAAAGCAATTCCTGAATTCACAGAGAAGTTATTTTATTTCTTCTATTTGTTCTTCAGGTAGGAGAGAACTAATGAAGGTTGGGTAAGGGTCTTCCTCAGTCTGAGAAGATATAATTGAAAAATGATGGGATTTCTTGTAGGATTCTTCAAGATGCCAACCATCAAAAATATTGTTTGTAAGGATCCTTTTTTGATGAATTTCTTTAATGGTGGATCTCTAGGGTTACACACTAGATGTCACATCATTCTTTGAATATTTTTTTTTCTAGAGATGTGCGTCTCTATATTTATTTTCACTTATGTCGGGACCTTCCGGTTGTGAATTCTTGGATATGCATCCAAGTGTCAAACCCTGATGCTCACCGTACATATCTTGATTCTTTACTTGTTTTACCATCATAATAGATGGTTGCTTCTAGCTCTATCGGGACCTTTCAGTGATGGATCTTTGGACATAAGGACCAAATGTCACATCCTGATGTTAACCATACATATCTTGATTATTTACTTGTTTTACCATCATAATAGATGGTTATTTTTAGCTCTATCGGGACCTTTTAGTAATGGATCTTTGGACATAAGAACCAAATGTCACATCCTGATGTTCACCGTACAGAGCTCAATTTCATCATTATTTTTTTTGCTGTTACTATAGCATTTAGACGAGACTAACCAAAGATGAAAAGAGAAACCAATCCCTAGCGGAGTAACCAGAAATTTGTGGGCTCCGAAAATTCGACCCCAGTCTCCGCCGGCTCGCTTTTCTTTTTGGCGAGGGAGTTTTAACATAATAAGTTCCGAGGTAAATTTTGGAAGGCAGATGGGTTTGTAAATGAGATACTACCCAGAGATTTCGCCCACAT
>NW_021319178.1:22229389-22231652 GCF_001605985.2 Dendrobium catenatum
GCTGGCCATAACCAGTATTTTGTGGTGCAATTTGGCAGCAAAACTACTCGGTTCAGAGGCCCCGGGTCATAACTATTTATCCTGGGGTGCCATTTGGTGGCAAACCGCCGGTCAGAGGACACGTACCAGATCATTACTAGCAGGAGACTATTTTGAGAATGGATCCTAGTGATATTTTCGACTAGGCATTTGGCTCTTTGTGAGCTTGTGTAGTTTTTATTTTGTCCACCTAGGCAAACTATTACGGATGACGGAAGAATTTTGCTTTAAGTTGGTTGATGGATTTATTTCATTTTAAATATTTTTGGGATTTTTAGGATTTTGAGATTTTTTTCGGATTTTGGGTTTTTGTGGGTATTTGAGTGGAGCTTTGGATTAAATGGAGCTTTGAATTTCGTAGGTATTTGAGTGGAATTTGAAATATTTTGAATTAACCCCTCCGGTTGAGATAAACATTCAACACGGTCATCATCGAGGTGTTAGGAGTAATTTCCATTTAAAGCTTGAACCTTGTCGACTCTATCTAGCTGTCGACATAGGATCGGGTTTCGTAGACTTTATGCCTTTGAGAGTGAATTCTCTTGATTTTAGGCTTTGAAAGCCTAATACGAATGTATTAAAACAAATATTCTGATCGTCACGGCCACATATTTGTTTGTTGGTTCGAACCTTGTCGACTCCTATTGATCTGTATAAGGATCGGGCTCGAACTTAAATTCACTTACTGACCCGCACAGCATCCCTAGATGTCACGTGTGTACTAATAACACACTCGCCGGGGCCATGCGGGTGTTTGGGGGCATTTCGTAATTAAACCTTGTCGACACCTTTTAACCTACTAAGGAGGATCGGGTTTAAAACTTGATAACCCGCGCAGCATCCCTAGACGTCACGTGTGTACCAATAACACGCTCGTCGGGGCCCATGAGGGTTAAGATTACATTTTCCCCATTAGTGTACCTATGTGTATACAAATTACAATGCACGTGCATGGGTACTTTAAAATATTTGTAGACGTCTTCTGTCTGCTTGTACGGAGGTTGCAGATCCGGTGGCATGGAGTTGCAGCTTCTGGATCAGTTGTTTGCTACTTTGTACAGGTAGACTGTCGTGCACTATTTGTTGATTTTTGTAGGCAGATCAAAGTGCACTAACTAATCTTTTGCTTTAAGTCATAAGAGATTGCACTTATTGAAGTTATTCTGTATTTGCTTGACAATAGTATTTGTGGATATGATAGGTTCTCTACAGTAATTTGTAGATATTTGTATTTGCCACTATCGATCTCTTTTGCTTGTGGGAACATATGCATCTTTTCATAGATAACCTACTGTGGGTATATCTATGTTCATAAATGACCCATTACTTATGCAACATGTTTATTATCAGTGATTGCAGGGGTTGATATATCTCTTGTACACTAGCTCTTGATATTTGCAAAGAATTGTAGTATGTTTACTTAGAGCCATGTGACATCGTCTGTATGAAACTTATGATTATCTTATGCTTCTCAAATCAACTTTGAATCTTTATTCATGCATGCTTTATGGATCTATTATCCTTGAAAGTGGCTTCTCAACAATCATTATCCATTGATATTTAAATCTTACTTGGCAAGAAGGCTTTGAAATATTTGTAGGAAAACCATACACTACTAGTTGAAGGCATATTTCCATGTTCCTCATTTAGTCATTGTAAGCATATCACTTTGATTGAATGACTTGAGCCACATCAATTTCACCACTCGTTCATATGGTAATTTTCATTTGGGTGAATATGATCGTTCCTCTATGATTGTGCATCTATTATTCGGAGGTCCAATCCATCACTTAGTGATTTGTGTCATGCTTCTCTATGTGAATTCTCCATTTGATTTTGATTGAGAATCCATGAATATCAAATAATGTTTGTATATCACAAATGACTTTTATTGTTTGATTACATTTTTATTTGATTTTTGCTTGCATGAGTTATCGATTTGTCATGTCTATTAATAAACAACACATTGTATGTTGGTATTTGCATTCTTAAAGACCTTGAATATTTGTGAAAAATCATATTCTTAGAACGTTGATTGATCATCATCATTGGAAGGGATATCATACATTGCATCATGTGCATCTACCCTTCATTTGTATGCACTTAAGACTTAATTCTCATGAGTCTTATGTTGTTCAATTCATTGATATTCATTTGAATGCCTTGCCTCATCATTCATTTGAGTTCAAATTTATTCACCTTAAGCTCATTATCATTTGTTCCA
>NW_021319178.1:22232095-22234566 GCF_001605985.2 Dendrobium catenatum
GGCTTTACTTTTTTTTAATTAATTAGTTTTAATTATAAATTAGTAGTAATTAATTAAATTTAATTTCAATTAATTATGTTAATTATAATTAATACCTATTAATCATAATTAATTAAAATTAATTATGATTAATTACTTAAAATTAATCATAATTAATCATAATAATTATAATTAATTTAATAATTTCAGTTAGTTAAAATTAATTATAATTAATTCAACCCATTGTTGACCTCTACCAATGAGGGAAGGAGCTGTGCGTGCATGGAAGATGTGCCGTGTGAGAGTCCAATCGGTTGGCTCTTATAGAAGTTTGGAGAGAGGCGATCGAGGCTGTCATCGCGAGATTCATGGGGAAGCGACGCAAACGGCGCCGAACAGGTATGAAGTTACGGGATTTCTGTTTGAGTTCGGCGGGATTTCAGCGGAAAATCGGAATGGGCTTCGGCTACCACAGGTAATGATTTTAGGCATTTTTTTATTTCTCTATTTTGTTTCAATGGCAGAGGTCAACAATGGGTTGCCCCACTATCTATCAACACTACCACATCCCTATCAGCTATCTCTCCTTTCACCTTCATAGTGTGATTCAGAGTGAATCTCGCTACTGAGTTTAGAGAGACTTCTGCCACATTCAAATGCAACTTCTCCTCCTCTTCCGTCTCTATCCCGCTTCCACCTCCCTCTTCAGCTTCCTCATCATCACAGACGATGAGAACCTAAAGAGTTCGGTCCTTACACCTATGACCTGACATGTACTTCTCATCACACCTGAAACACAACCCCTTATCCCGCTTCTCCTGGATCTCCTTCTCCGTCGACTTCTTAAAATGTCCTCTAGGCCCTCCAGACTTCTCCCTCGGTAATTCTCGTGATCCTCCCGGTGCAGCTCCTTTGGGAACTAGAAAAGTAGTATTCATCCTGTAGGATCCCCCAAAACAATTGCCACGAGCCCCTCTCTCCAGATGCTCCTGGTCCTCAACCAGCTATACCAACTCCATGACCTCCCCCAAGTCGTGTGGTCGCATCACTTTAACAGCTTCTCTAAGCTCCGGTTTGAGCTTTTTCATGAAGTTCCCCTCAAGCACAATATCAGATAGACGATTCAGTCGGCTAGCTAGGTACTTAAACCGATCACGATACTCTGCCACTATCCCTTCCTGCGTGAAGGCAAAGAATTACTCATAGAAGTCCCCTCCCCTTCCGATTCGGAAACGTTTCAGTAAGCACTCCTTGAACTCTCTCCAGCTCCTAATGGGTTACCTCATATCTCGCCATTGGTACAAAGCTAGTGTCTTTCCCTCCAAGCATAGTCTGGCCGCTATCAGCTTCTCTTCCTCTGTTAGCCCGTTGATGGAAAAGTACCGTTCCATCTTGTAGATCCAACCATGTCCATCCTCACCCTCGAAGATGGGCATCTTCAGGTTTCTGACCTTCGGGTCACCCCAATTGCCCCTAGATCCTTCAAATCCTCCCATGCCACGAACAGGAGGTGCTCCCCAACTATCAAGATCTTCCCTCCGGCAATCATAACCATAGTCCTCATCAACTTCCCCTCTCTTTTCAAAATCATCACCTCGGTGTTGGAAATCCCCCCTTCTTCCAACAAAATCAGCACCCCTCTTTTCGTAACACATGCTCATCTCCTCTCTAGAAAGTGGTTCTAGAGGTGGCATGTTGTCCTCCCCCTCTTGGATCTCCACTTCCGGATTTTTCCTCCCCCTAAACGGGCTTGGATTCCCTCCCATACCATGGTCGCTGATGGTCTCCCTTGCTTCCGATGTCATCAAATTGATCTTCACCTCTAATAATTTCTTCAACATCTCTTCCATCAAAGTGAACTTCCCTTCCAACCTTTCATTGTTGGAGGAGATTTGATTTTGAAAATCAAAGAATTTTCCCTCCAAATCCAATTTTAATTGCCCAATTTCGCCTTCCAACACTTTGACCTTCTTTCCGGTCATCTTTCTTCTCAAGGATCTCAAGAGAGCTTCTATCGGATGCAAAAAAATCCGCTGAGATTTCCAAAATTCAGCCGCCGATGGTCCCAAGATGATGCTCTGATACCAATTTGATAGGAAATACTTGAGTTCGCAAGAATCCCCAAGGAAAATACTTGAGTTCGCAAGCAAATCTATCACTAATTGGTGAAAACAGCGAGAATAGTGCCAAAAACTAGGCGGAAAAATAGCCCCCAAACGATTGATTGCAATGAGAAAATCAAGCCAAACAACGACAAAGCAAGATACAAGTGATCCTCAATCGGATCATTCTCTCCCAAATCTCTAGAAAAACAATCTAGAGACAAACACCCAAGAACTCAAGAGAACACAAATATTCAGGCATGAGAAAACTCCCTCAAACCAGCCTCCTTACTAATACAATTCATTTCTTAATTTCAAACATCTCACATTCAAATTTTCCCTCTCAAACTAGCCTCCCAAAACCCCTTCTCCCCATTGCTCCAAATGGGC
>NW_021319178.1:22234638-22247458 GCF_001605985.2 Dendrobium catenatum
CCCCCCCCTCCCCCAAGTCCGCCTCTTGTAAAATTGAGCCAGTCGCTGGGGTAATTAACTATATAGGGGATTACACCTATAGGAAACGTGAACTCATATCATAAAGTCCTCGTAAAATGAGGGAGAAATCTCTAGGCAATGTCTTATCTAAAACCCAATCTACTTTCTGAAAATTTTCCTCGGAACTTACTCGTTAAAGTTTTCCTTGCCCACACAAAAAGAAAGGGGTTGTGGAGAGGCCGAAGCGCAAATTTTTGGAGCCCACAGGCACTACTGCTACTAATAGCAGTATAAAATACCAATAAATAGGGGAGTACAATCAAAACAACATAATCCTATAGTTGATGATTTCAAGATCACAAAACAGTTATAATTTCCCGGTTATTAATAATAGGCTACTAGTTGAATCAATATCAAGCGCACACATTTCATGAGCCTAGCAGCAGAATACTAGGCACTCTCAAGATTTCTGAGGGAGGAAATCAGGTTAATGAATATAATTGTTACTAAAACTTAACTGCAATATCAAAGTTATGCCATTAAATTATAAATGACAAATAGCAATGCCGTGTAATGAAAGAACGTCAAATATTATCAGCATATTTACATGTGTATGTGAGTTTGCATGTATGAGAGCGTTTAAATGTGCACACATGTTAAGCTAATAAATCTATGAACACATGTCAATTTATAAATTGTTTAAAATTTTACAAGAGGAATGAGTTACACCTTGTGATAACGTGTAGGTAGTGGCAATAGTGGTTCCTTTACCACAGCTGCCACCGTTGTCTTGGCTTCGAGTTCAGGTACCGATCGTTCAGATATAGGAAGTTTTGTTTTATCTTTTGGTGGCTTAATTTCCGTTGTGTTAGTGCTCTTTTCTAGTGATTCTGAGGACGGAAGCATAGAGGAGGTAAGCTGCATGAGATGATCTGGAGTCACAAAAGTAGCTAATGTTTCTGCTAGGTTTGAACAAGATGAGCCAACAGTAGGTGGTTTAGGCCCCATTTCAGTCAGGTTAGCCACGGAAATAGTAGAACCAATCTTATTACTGACAGCATTCAGAAAATTTTGTGCCAAAGGTGCACTTGTCTCCATGCTTGGGGTTAAAGAGGATGCTAGAGGAATTTTTCCACTTTGAATTGGTGTAGGAAGGTAATTTATAGGAATTTTATTTGAAACTAAACTTGAAGCCATCTCAGGGATTAATGAAGTGGCTTGGCTGGGAGGCACAGTTGATGTAAGAGTAGGGCCCAAACTATGGTTGCTGCTGACAGATGGAAATAAAGAAGGAAATTCTGTAAAATTTGGAGTCCCAGAAGATAAAGGGACATTCATGCCCTGAAATTGCAAAGCCTGCTGCATGGGAGGCATTGTCAGTCCAGGGGCTGGCCTGATTAAAGGAGGTTGCTGCAGATGAGGAAGACCTCCTGAGGGCGCGTAATATCCATGCCAATACATTGGCAAACCAAGACCAGAAACATTTGCCGGTGCTGGAGATGGAGTGGTACCCCAAGAACTGAAGCTTCCAATGGTTTGATATGTGGGGAAGTTGCCCTGAAAGGTAGGCTGCTGAAGGATCTGAGCAGTGTTGGAGGAAAGCTCGGGTGCAGTTCCACTTCCAAGAGAAGGAAGGTTTGCAGGCAAGCTTGGAGATGCAGTTGGAGGATGATGATAGTGCGACTGCATGAAATACATGTCAATAATTACTAAACTTACTTAAGTTCCATGAAATCCAACATTATAGTACCTGGATAATGGCAGGATCATTATGCATAGTTGCAGTTTGAGCAAGGGGTGAAGCCTTGACCTGTAAATCCTGGTAAATGTCCAATCTTCATAAATCAGAATACATAAAAATAAAAAATTATGAACACTCTCATGCGACAATTGTAGAACTTTACATTACATGGAAATGCCTAAACTGAATATGCCTTTTAGAAGGCACATGTCTGCACCACACGCTCAATCCAAGAACAGCTCAGGTAAAACAGTGAAAAGAACATATCTCGAGTAAGAGAATTGATACAAAATGACAATACCATTAGGCCCACTCTTCAATTGGTAAAATATTTTTTTATTAAATTCACGCTTCAATTGGTAAAGTATTTTTGTATTAAATTCAGTTTGTTTTGTAAGTGCAGTGTGAATAGAAATCCAATCAGCAACAAAATATGGAAATATTAGCAACCAATCTTTAGATTTGTTATTTCATCAACTACGACATCCAATTTTCATTTTCATTACATACAACTTCACCCCTTGTACAAGGATATCTGTAAGAAAAAGATATGCATATCTCCCCATCTAAAGGACACACAATTCACACAACACGAATTGGACCGATTCATGTGCTTCTATGAAGTTCCTTATTAAAGTATGATTGCCAGTTTTCTCTTGTAGCCATGTCTGGTTTTGGCCATGGTTGGCATAATCTGGACATTGAAAATTAAGACTTGTTTTTTGTTGGAATCTAAATGCACGGAATTGAAACTTAGAATTTTAAACTAGATCTTAGACGATTCAAAAAATTTATTAGTTTTCAGTCTTTTAGATTATAAATAGAATCATTGAGGCATGTAATTTACAATGAAAGATTGAATAAAATTCATATTTTTTCATCAAATACTTATAAGCACTATCGTATGTGGATTCTTCAAGCACTTTGTAAATCTTGACAGCAATTTCTACATAATGCGTCTACCACCATAGGGGTGTCAATTTTTGACACGACCTGAAACCCGACCCAGACCCAACCCGAAAAAATTTGGGTTCGGGTCGACCCGTTTGTGAAAGGGGTCGGGTTCGGGTTCAACAGAAACGGGTCGAGTTCAGGTTGACCCAGCAACCCGAAAATGACCGGAAAACCCTCTGTCAGCGTCTACTGCCCACCCTGCCCAGTCGAACCAGAGTTTGCGAGCTGTCTGCATGATGTCGCCTGAAGCATCGAGTGCCGCCCGAACTCTGAAGCCTCGAGTCCCGTCCCGGAGGAGAAGTGTACGCGCGTGCGTCCTAAATCCGCAGTGCATCCCGAACCCGAAGCTGCAACGCGTGCTGCCGCTGCTCCCGTTGCTCTACCTGCGACGCGTGCTGCCGCTACCGCTATCGCTACGTCGCCGGGAGTATTTCCAAAATGCGGGTCAAGTGGTGTCAAACCGGCAACCCGCGCGGGTCAAGTTCGGGTTGAAAAAATTGACCCGTTTACAAAAATTGGTCAGGTTCAGGTTGACCCGTTTAAATCCAGGTCAATTCGGGTTCGACCCGAACCCAACCCGCTGACCCGAATTGACACCCCTATACCACCATATGTCCTAGAAATTAAAATTGGTGGCTTTTATTATGGGAAAAGGATTAAAATGATCCATTGATTCTTTATGACAATGGAACAAAATGATCTTCAATTATATTAAAGGACCATTTTGGTCCATCAAATCTTTAAAGAGGAACCTGATACACCTTGGAAGTAAAAAAAACAAATAAAAGAGAAAAACAACGTACAAACACAACGATATGGCTGATTTTCTTATTTCTACTTCAATAATAAATCAAGATACAATTGATCTACTATTCAAGAGGCGCATCAACACTTCCACAAATCTTAGACATCACTAAGAACTCACAACAAACACTAGGAACATAAACTCATCAATATCATCCCTAAACCATAGAAAAACTTCACCTTAAATAGCCCTATAATATAATAACACAATTAGAACCTTCCTAAAAAATTAAATATGAATTAGGAAATATTTCTAAACAATTAATAACTTCCAAAATAACATAAACAAAAATAGAAAACTTTCCTAAACAACTCTCTCTTGATTAAAAATATTCCAAAATAATTTTCCTTAATTAGGAAGGGAAATTAAGAATTTTCCTAAACAACTCGCTCTTGATTAGGAATCTTCTGAAACAACTCCCCTTTCCTGGCTATGGGGCCACCCAGCGTATCAATACTTACCCCCCAAAAAAGGACCTTATCCTCAAGATGTAATGAAGGAAATTGTTGCCAAAGAATATTTTCATTGGTGAGTTCTCACACGCACTATCACACCCTAATTTGGCCCATTTACGATCATCCTGGAGTATAACATAGAAGGAAAAATCTAAACAAACCTTTTCTTACTAACACTCATTCTAAACTACTTCTATCATAATCAAATGAGTAAAAAGTAATTTATTTAGATTCTCATAACATATCAAGCTTTAGACTTAACAACATGAAGCTTATAATACATCAACTAAACTCACATATAATCAAAAGAATACAGAGCTTTACTAGAGAACTTTTTAAAATTTACATACATACCCAAAAGCCTTTGTACTGCCTCCACTTGGAACACTATGCACACCCAAAATATATGTACATCAGCAAGGATAGTCACCCCCTTCATGCCCTACAGGCTCAGTCCCCTCTCATGCAGTACAACTACTGCTAATGAGCTAAGTTTCAATGAAATACATAAGCAATGCATAAGAACTGAGAATTATATTGTTATTAATTAATTTAAAATATTAGAATTCCATACTGATCATAACAAATGCATAACAATAATTTTCATTTTATCAATTATTCAACACATTTAAACAAGTCATATGATGGTTATAAGGTTTTGCACCCTTTCAGCTCTTCAATTCAAGGTTGGGTCGAGATTCACAGCTTTTAAAATTGAAGCTACTCTCTTATTCAAGGTTGGGTCCAAATTCCTAACTTTTAGAATTGACGGTGTAGGCTTACCTTGTTAGGTCTATTGTCTTTCCTTATGTTGGCATATCTCACATATATGATTTATTTCACTTTTCCATCATCAATCATTCCTCACAATCATACATAGCTCATATAATCATTATTACTTAAAGAATCAACAAAACTGAAATTAATTGAAATAAATGCTATCATAACATAATAAACATGAATTTACAAACTTATAAAATTTCTACTTTCTATGCATTGTTTGAGTATCTCACCTCACTTGAATTTGTTCTTCTCGGCCCTATTTTCTTCTCCTTTTGTACACCACCTCCAACAAACCTCTTCTCTTTCAATACAACCCCTACCTCTCTTCCAAACTCCTCTACTACCATCCCTTCTTTTTATTTTCTACTGAAATTAGCAAACTGGTTTCAACACACACAAATTTCAGCAAAAGCAACATTCATCCTACAAAAATTCTTTGCTGAAATATTGAATGCCAGCAACCCCTTACCTGATTTCAGTTTTCCTCCACTCTTTTCCTTCCTAATTTCAACTAATTGTAGTTGTTTTCTGCAAATGGGTATTGATTTCAGTAAATGCCTTAAGCAAACATTGCCATATCCCTACATAATTTCAGCAAGCAACTACAATATTCCTTACCAGAATCTTCTTACTTTCTATTTTTTTATTTCTGCATATTGGCTTCCCCATCAAGCAGCCGAATTTTCCCAGCAGCCGCAACCCTTTTTTACACCCTGCTTCTCTGCTATCGTTTATCCACTCGAACTCAACAGTGGGTGGGGAGAAACAAATGGGGGAAAAAATGCTATAATGCTTTGGCTTTAAAGCTTTAGGGTAAGCTTAATATTATAATATTATTAAGGCTCCACTACAAAATTCCACTCACCTTTCCCAGCTTTCCCAACCGTTGATTAATGAACTCTCTAATCAGTCCCTTTGCATGCCTATTTTAGGGCAAATTATTGGGTCAGGTGACCGAACGCAGAGATAGGTCCGGATATTAATAAAATATTATTTTAAAATTAGCGCAACTAAAGCGCAGGTAAAGCGCAACTAAAGCGCAAGTCAAAAAGCGCAACTAAAGCGCAACCAAAGCGCAACTAAAGCGCAACCAAAGCGCAACTAAAGCGCAAGTCAAAAAACGCAAGGTGACGCGGCAAATTTTTATTGGATGTACGAACTTATTTTCCGCGTCCGGTCACCTGACCCAATAATTTGCCCTATTTTAGTGGGATTTGCTTCTATTCTTAGTAACCGGAATAAATAATGAAATGAAATGAATGTTACCATATAGTATTAATTAAATAGTTAATTAACTGATTTTGAAATATAAACAGTTATTCATTAACAAATTATACATATACTATTAAATGAATATTTTACGTATACTTCTATATGTCAACATGCTCGGAATTAAAAAAAAAAGGAATTTTATACTTACATTTATTTTGAAAATTTTGGATATTATAGGCACTGTTGTCATAATTGAAATAAGAGCCATTCCATAATTTTCTACAGACAAATTTTGCCTTTAAATATCTGTTCCAAAAATAATCTTTAGAAGCTCCATCACCAACTAAACGAGCCAAGGCTGAAGCAACCTATAAAGTAGCTACCCAAAGACCTTCAATATATGCACTCACCCCAGAAGCTGACCACATATCACATGTTGATCAGGGCCACCACCATTTTCAATCATTGCAATGTAAATAGAAAGCCAAACGGCATGGGCAAAAGATTCGTCACCTGTAGCCACCACAACTCTATACACTTAAAGAACAAAATTTGGATTAAGATCTTTCCATTTATTCCAGTCATGGAGGTTATATGAATTTTTCTCAAACCATGTATTATTTTGTCCAAGATGATGATGAACTGCTCCAAAAACCTTTCGTGGAACCGTCTTGTGACCATGAATGGGTAAGATCTTCTCAGGGTCAAGCATCAGCACTGCCATAGCAAAGTCTCTTTGGATACTTAAGTTTTGAAAATAGCATAAGGAGAGAAAGATGAGTAAAAATGAACATCGTAAGTGTTGAACATATGATACTCGCTTCCTTTGAGATACAAAAATTGCCCATCATTTTCTTCTCCTTCGAGAAGCAATGATGTACCCAACAAAGCCTTTAACACCATAGGAAACTGCACACCCTCCAACAATGAAGTCATCTTGCTGATAATACCAGTAGTGGTGTTATTTAATATGTTATCAGTCTTGATCTTCTTATTTAAGCTTGAAGGTTTAAGGTGGAATCTCCTTTCTTCAAAGCCGACTAGATTCAGTATATAAGGCAATCCAGCAGTCCAAATTGCTCCACCAGCATTGAGATAGTAGAGTTGATTGAAAAAAGTAGTTGGGTACCAAGAAGAAAGACACTTGTCCAGCAATATGGGTGTTTGCCAATCTTCAATCTATTATGCCTCCCAATTGCCATGCTCAATAATGTCATCATGCACAAGATTTGCAATAGCATCTTCACCAGTGCCATAAAGTCTGGTGTAACACATGTGTTGTGTTCTTCCATTTGTAATTTTTATTTGCGGACATGCCCATGACAAAGCAAATGTAACACTACGAACTGCTTGGGTAGGAATAGTCATCGAAGCTGCAACAGCAGCTCCAATGGATGATCAAGTATCTGAAGGTTTTGGGGTTGCATTCCCATTTAGCTCATCGGAAAGACCCATGCTTTATAATTTTGTCCCACATATCCTTTGCTATAAATCCTTTTGAATTTCCAAATATTATGAAACAAGGCATTCAGAAACATGAACATCAGATGTCCCTTGACAACCTATTGCGAATGTCACTAGAGGTCATTCATTTTGTCGTTCTGTGGTGTAAAAGCACTCCACGGATATCATCATGTAAAATTATTCTGGAGTTGGAATAATTCCCAGAAACTTCTGCTCCCACCTACAGAGTTAGCCCATGTAAAAAAGTAGAGTGATTTCTGCAGGTGTCTTTCCTAAATTGAATGTAAAAATTGCAACTGGATAGCTACTTTGTTGATAATTATGGGGTATGACTAGTGAAATCTACCGGCACGTTATTTTGTGGTCAGGGTCGGGTTCACCATCATGGACAGTCCATGATCTTGGATATAAAGCATAATAAGTAGATTTTTCCCCAGTGAGGTTCCAATCTCAAGATTCAATACCAGGATTTCTACTCCCTAAAGGAATTTGTGCACTTCTTGGAGGCAATACAGTGGAATACCTCTTGCCACCAGGTCGTGAAATGAAAACCTCAACAAATCCATCACTATCACTAGAAGCTTCAATGCTGGGTTGATAAAAATCTTGACAATGCCACTCCAAAGAGGAGCATCGATATCATCCTCAAGAAGCTCATTCTTCTTAAAAATTCTGATGAATAGTGATTTAACAAAAGAATTGTTGTAAAATAAGAAGAACCACTATCTAATTCCTAGATCCTTAGCTCTTAGGCCCAGCATATATTGTCTCTACACTTTTTGAAATACCTCTTGGTGAAGTTTCAAAGAATACTTGCTTTGAATTTACACATAAACCATAAATAAGCTCAAGATATTATTTGTCCCATTTTTCCAATTTTGTTAGTGAGAAGTCCTCATCTACTTCTCCTTCCAAACTTTGTAGCTCTACCAAAACTCTCTCCTTCACCCTTTCCCCTTCTTGGAAGTTGCTCCAAAGGTGGCATCTCCTCTTTCTTCCCCAAAATTTTCCACCTCCCGATCCTCCCTCGTCCAATTCCTCCTGTCGATCTCCTTTCCCTTAGATTCGGTCAAGGGAATAGACAAATCTTGGTTAGGCTTAGCAATCAAAACCGTCAGTGGAGTTTTGGATTTCATCTCCATGAGGTTCCTAAATATTTCTTCCACCCTTCTGAATTGATTTTCCATAGATGAAAACCTTCCTTCCATGGTTGAGAACTTCTACACCTCATGCTTGATTTGCTCCATCTTACTTCCCAACGCCTACACCTTTTTTATTGACATGGGTCCCAAAAATGTGCTCTGATATCAATTTGATATGCCTTGTAAGTAAAAACAGTAAATAAAAAAGAAGAACAATATAGGAACACAAAGATAGGGCTAATTTTTTTATTTCTCATTCAATAATAAAGTGAGATACAATTTATCTACTATTTGAGAGAAAGATCAACTCTCTCGCAAACCCTAAATGCTGCTAGGAACTCACAACAAACACTAGGAACATAAAGTCAACAATATCCTCCCTAAAACATTGATAGACTCACTCTTAAATAGCCCTAAAATATAATAACACAATTAGAACATTCCTAATCAGCATAAACATAATTTAGGAAATCTTTCTAAATAAATAGAACCTTCCTAATCAACATAAATATAATTTAGAAAACATTCCTAAATAATTAAACATGATTTAGGAAACCTTCCTAAATAATTAAACATGAATTAGGAAATCTTCCTAAATAATTAAATACTTCATAAATAGCATAAATACAATTAGAAATTTTTCTAAACAGCTCCCCCTTGATTAAGAAAATTCCTAAACAATTTACCTCAATTAGGAACTTTCCTAAAAAACTACCTCTTGATTAGAAACCTTCCTAAACAGCCCCCCTCCCTTCTTAGCTATGGCCCCCCCCATCAAAACAAAAATAGTCTTACGATAGGACTATTTTGATTCTTCTATAAAGAGTATAGGGACCAAAATTGTCCTTTAATATAGTTAAAGATCATTTTGATTTTTCATAAATAATCAATAGACCATTTTCTTCATTTTCTCCTTTTATTATTGTTAATTCATCATAAAATGTTTTTTGATTGGCTTGTAAGCACAATAAAGATTTTGTTAACATTGAGGCATACCAATTTCTATTTTTATATTATTCATCGTTAAATGTTTTTATGGAATTCCCGATTTTGGCAACTTTTAAATGATCATTTGGAATAAATTAAAGCTTTTTTTTTTTTTGCATCAAAAGATACTAATCTTTGCCAACTTAAAAAAATTAGAATGATGTGAACTTTTACATGTTTGTCTGTGCATCTCTTCTTAGATTTGCATTAATGAACCCTAGGCCCTAAGTTCTACATCCAATTAGTATTGGAGCTAAGGTTGGTAGGCCTTAACATCTTGGTATATTAGCAGATCACCAAATGGATGAGATTTTGATTACTTTGCAAAACTAATTGAAATACCTACTTAGAAAAAAAAAAAGCAAATAAACCTAAAATAAATGAAGTTAAAGACAACTTAACACTTTATAAACTAATGGACTTAGTTGCAAGAGTCAAATATTAAATCTAGATTTAATGAAGAACCCATTCACAATATTGTTAGGATGAGAGAAATACACCATAAGGGCAACAACTAATATAGACATCATAGGAAGTATGTCAATGAAAATTACAACAATCATAGTTGAAAATCTTATAGCATTTGACAAAGGAATAGCTATAAAAGTTAAGATTGAGGCGTCCAGCTTCAATGGGAGATAAATCCTAAGGCTTTCTCTGAATAGGTGATGGATATATATAACTTATTTGATTGGCAAACTATATATGATAAAAAACAAATAAGGTTTACAAAACTAAAACTAATTGAGCATGCAAAAATTATTGAATAAGTTTGAAAAAACATGGGAAAAGATCAAGAGTTGAAACTACCATGACCTAAGTTGAAATAAAACTATGATTAAAAGAAAAATGCATGCCTTTAGCGTACCATGGTTGTGTAGTATTTTAATTACATTTTGAAATAAAGGAAGATCTTAAAATATCATTTTCTAGGTTTAGATCTAGTTTGAGGATTAATCTTAAAAGACAAATGATACCACATAATACTAACTCTAATAAAATTTTCGACATACAATATTTTACCACACTGGAAAGAATTTCTTCATACATTGGTAACACCTCCTTTTGCTTAAGTAATCGAATTCAATTGTTACATCTAAAGGG
Organism: Dendrobium catenatum; assembly: GCF_001605985.2. Lineage (NCBI taxonomy): Eukaryota > Viridiplantae > Streptophyta > Magnoliopsida > Asparagales > Orchidaceae > Dendrobium > Dendrobium catenatum. The sequence continues at coordinate 22,245,286 of NW_021319178.1, forward strand.
AATAACACTACCGTTAACAAAGATTGATAAGGAAAATATGTTACTAATGCATCATGCTCTAAGATTTTTGCCAAGGTTTGTTATAAATTTCATTAAATGGGTCACGTTGCAATGTTGTAAAGAAGATAACAAAGATGCATGGATGATGAAAGAGATGATGTGCATGATTTTGATGAGAGGATTAATAATTCTAAAACAAATACTTCGATTGAGAACTCTTTGAATGTTATGTATGCATTATTGTCACATAATTTTTTATCTTCAAATTATGCTTTAAGTATGATGAAAGAGAATGTCAACTCATTATGGATCGTGGAAATTGCATTAATGTTGTTCGAAATCTATAATTAAATTCATGAATTTGAAAGCTAAATCACAATCACAACTATACAAAGATGATTAGATGGATAAACTACAGTTTTTGTAACTAAAAGATGTTTGGTACACATTCAACTAGCTACGTATAGTGATAAGATATGGTATGAAGTTTTACCTATGAATGTTGTACATATCACTTTGGATACACTATAGTTGTACGATTTAGAAGTGATGCACCTTGGGAATTCCAATACTTAGCGTTTAAAAACAATGAGTAGAATAGTTTTGAAATATATTAAACCTAAGAGTCCTACAACTAAAATAAAATAAAATGCTCCTAATGAATTAAAGAAACATTTGCATATCTTACATCAACATGCTTTGAAAAAGAGAGCTGGGGTCAGGGAGTAATTTATGTAGCGGAGAGTATGTATGAGCTTGGGGTTGTTATCTACTTATTATTTGAATTTAAGAATTGTGTCTTGATGAGTCTCTTGATGAAGTGATTAAGCGATTATAGGTAAAATATAGTGAATGAGGTTGCAGAGAGAATTGCCTTCTTTGCAATATTGATCAACATGATGATATACTTGAAGAAGGAGATGCATGAAGCTTTGTCGGATGCAAGCACCCGTATAACCAATTGGATTGGTTCTGCTTTCATGCTTGCTCTTCTCGGGGTTTTTCTTGTCGACTCGTATCTCGGTCGTTTCTCATTGTTGTCATCTTCTCACCCATCTACGCTGCGGTAAGTGTTTTTTTTTTTAGAAACATGCACGACCTAAACCTTTATTTGTTAATGTAAAAATGAACTTTTTTGTTGCAGGGCACTGTGTTATTGACGCTGGCAGAAAGCGTCGACAGCTTACGGCCGCCGCCATGCGCTTTCGGCAGCGAAAGTTGTGAATCCTCCACGGGCCCGCAAATCGGCTTTTTGCTAGTCGCTATGGCGCTTATCGTGCTTGGAACCGAAGGCATCAAGCCCTGCATCTCATCCTTCGGCGCTGACCAATTCGACGAGGCCGACCCCATCGAAGCCCGCAAGAAATCCTCCTTTAACGGTTTCTTCTTCGCCTTGACCTTAGGCATCTACATCAGCATAACCCTCATCGCTTACGTAGATTCCGCAAAACCTGAGGTTGGTTCGCATTATTTCGCGAGAGAATTTCTAACCCACTCAATTTGAGCGAGTTTCGATGTCACACAAACAACCACATGTAATACACCACTGATGCTTCGGAGGATTTCCTTATGTTCCGCTCAAAATCAACCAAACGACCTAATTTCAAAAATGTGTAGTTAAATTACTTTATCCTCCTAATTCTGCATACCAAACAGCCCCTAAGTAAGAATACGATTATTATAAGGATTTCAACAAGATAGCTTGATTTTATTAGCGAATAGTGACTGTGCATATTTGATAAGTATTTCATAATTAAAGATGACTTACTTTCAATAACACTATCGTTGTTAGGTCCCAAGTCCTTGATAAGAAAAATTGAGGGTTGTGTTAAGTAGTCGACATCTAGCGTAAAATTTGTCGAATAATCATGACATGAATCATTTAATACATTATTTTAATGTTAGAGTGTTCCTTGGAAGCAACGAGCTTTATGGCCTGAATACAGCGCCAAGTGTGAAAGGGTAAGTGATGCAAGCAACTTGAAGCAAAGCACAAAGAGAGAACGACAAAGAGAATTAAGACTTATTTTTAGAAATTTAAGACACCACTTGGAGAACAAAATAGGCTAAATAAAAAACTAAAATTCAGAATAGAGAAGAAGCGATCATCCAACAAACCAAAGCAAAAGAAAGTTAACAAAAGAAACAAACTAAAAACAAACAAACGCTATCC
>NW_021319178.1:22253382-22265882 GCF_001605985.2 Dendrobium catenatum
TTTCCCGATGCTTTGCTGCTTTGGATTCTGACGGGCTATTTGCTTTATCGCTCCTTAGTGCCGTGAGTTACCAATGTCTATTCCTTCAGAATTAATAAAGGGTTGTTTTCCGAAATGGGATGTTACTGTGCTGTTTTGAAAGTTCCGCCTGATTGCTGGTGCTTTGGTTCCGTGAGCTGCTGAGTTGATTTTCTGAAAAGAGCTATTGGAAATCCTTTGGAACATAAAGCTTGGGATGAAGTGTGCATTCATTAAGGTGGCTTTTGGCATTCCTTTTCTTTGCCTATAAAAATGAGATGATGTTGTGTTTTAAGAAAAAAAAGTGATAATGTGATTTTTGGGACAAAACCTATGAGGTTTTTTTGGCTTTGGAAATCCTGCAGGCTCTTTTCAATCTTCTTCCCCTCCTCCTATGGAAATCTTGCGAGCTCTTTCCAACCTTCGTCTTGGCTTCTAACCTCTTTCGTCTATCCGCAAGTGCCATTCCATTGTATCCTTCTTCTCAAAGTAAGCAAGTTTAGGGCGTCTTGTTTGAGTCATTTGTAAGTGTCTTGTAAGAGTCAAGTTTGTAAGTCTTTCCTTTTATATGATATAAAAAGTTTGTTTTGTCTAATTTGTCTAGTTTTTGTAAGTTCTTGTAATCTTTTATTCTCTAGAAAGAGTTTCTTTTTTCTGATCAAAAATTTGGGTCCCTCTCCCAAATTTTTTATTGCATCAGACGTGATGTCTTATATTTTCATAAATTATGTATATTACATAAATAAGTTAAGTTAAGATATTTTTTCTCTTTTATGTTTAAGTATATTACTTATAAACTTAATAGGTGCTTAATTACCTATGATTTTTATAATGTTTATTTTTAATTTTCTCTGAAAAAGAATAAATTTTCTCACCTTCAAATTAACAATCTAAGCTATTATGTAACTATTTTTTTCTTCAATTTTTTTTTTTTTTGAAACCGTGCAAAAGCAATGTATTAAAAGGGAAAGAGCAAACCTAGATACAGACTAAATCGGTAACATCTCAGCCTTGATTAAGTCAATCAACGTGATAGGAATGCTACCAAAGGAAAAGCTATCAAAAATAAAGCTTCCATCTAAGGCTAAAGTAGCACAAAAATCAGCTACTTTATTACATTCTCTATTAACATGATGAAAAATGACCTTATTAAAGTCACTCAAGAAGTGAAGCTCATTGGCCGGCCAATTATCCAAATGCCAATCAACCTTCTTCAAAGAATCTTGTAAGAATGTAATCACATTGACATTATCACTTTCAATGATAATGCCCTTACTTTCAAGCATACAACTTTGCATAAAGTATCTAATATCCACAATAGCCTCCATCTCAAGTTGAGCCACATCCCAATGGATCTTATTCCTTCCAAACGCAAGAAGAAGTCTCCCTTTGTGGTCTCTAAAAATTCCTCCAACACCACCTCTATTTGAGTTCAATAAAGATGCATCCACATTGATCTTGATCCAGTCTAGTGGTGGAGGGCGCCAAGTAAAAAAGAAGTCCCTTGAGAGATTAGCACCCCAGCTAACTAGACTTGGAGAAGACTTCAAAACAGCAAGTGAAAGCACATTTGCAGCCACTAGAGAACAGGGCAAAGCTGCCTTACCATGCTTAACAAGATTACAGTTCTTCCAGTTTAAAAACACGGCTACACAATAAATTATAGCAAAACCAGGATTCAAATATTTACCTCCCTCCTTTAAAATTTTCCAGACATTAGAAGAGCATTTCAAACCATTATCATTTAGTACATTATCACCAAATTTAGTCTTAATTGTACGATGAAGCAGAGTTTCCGCTTTCTGGATGAAGTTCCGGGCTAATCTTGCTCTAAGAGTGCCTGATTTGGTCAAGAACGACTGCACTCCCAGGCCACCAACATTCCTTGGGTTACAAATATCCTCTCATGACACATAATGTAAACCTTGCTTCCCATTTTGTTTGTGCCATAAAAATTTTCTGCATGATTTCTCCACCTCCATAATCACCCTCTTTGGAACCAAAGAGTGAGTAATATTAAAATTCGGAAGTAAAAGCAAAGAGGATTTGATAAGCGTGATTTTACCTCCCAAAGAAAGGGATTTTCTCCCCCAAACATTAAGTCTATCAGTAACATTGACTCTTTGCCCCGTCCAATTACAAAAAAGCTTCACAATGCCATTAATCAACCGTGCCAAATGAGCGGAAGCCTTGGAAAAAAGGAGTACATCATCTGCATATAAAAGATGCGAGATCCTTCGACCTCTAGAAGACACTTGAATGCCCAATGATTGACCCCTTTGCTCGATAACACTCGACAGCAACTGAGAGCACAAAATGAATAAGTATGGTGAGAGAGGGCAACCTTGCCTGAAACCGCAATGAGCATCAATCCACTTTGTATACCTTCCATTCATATTAATAGCAAATCTGGCATTTACCACACATCCCATAAGAAGCTTAGTAAAGGTAGAGGGGAAACCATACCAATGGAGAATCTGGTTCAATATTGACCAACCCATGCTGTCATATGTCTGTTCCATGTCCAGTTTCACAGCCATCAAACCTTGCTTATTCTTAAACACTTTGAATTTACTAAAGATCTCTTGCGCCAACAAGCAATGCTTAGACATAGATCTGCCTGGGATGAAGGCTACCTGCTCCTCAGAAATCATCTTGGGAAAACACAACTTCAGCCTGTTAACCAACATTGTAGCCACAATCTTATATGTGCTATGACAAAGGCTGATAGGCCTACAGTTTGATGGCACCATCGGGTTTATGATTTTAGGAATTAAGACAATAAGCGTGTCTTTCCATTCCTTATGCATCACTCCACAATTTAAAAACTTCTTGATAGCATTCCAGGTAGTCCCACCCACTAACTTCCAATAGCATTTGAAAAAGGAGGAAGTCACCCCATCAAGTCCCGGTGACTAGTTATTTCCCTGCTGAAAAAACAGCAATTCTACATTCCTCCAAGGTGAAATCTGCACCTAATACAGCAGCACCTAATGCATCCAACTTCAGTCTTTCAACTGGATCCGGCCAACCAGTCAAATCACAATTCCTATATTCCCATTTCTTCTCAAAGAAATTTAAGAAGACTTGCTCTATTTGATCATCCTCCTCCACCAGATTGTTGTTTACATCCTTAACTTGTCTAATCCACTTTGCATTCCTACGGGCTGAAGCAAAATTATTTAAAAATTTTGAATTTGTATCTCCTTCCTCATACCATCCGGTTTTGGCTCTTTGGTTCCACCAAATAGAAAGCCTTCTCAAAGTTACATTCAGCTCGTGAATCTTCTTTCTAAGAATAAGCAAATCATCGCTAGAAAAGTCAACACCCACAGCCTCCTTGATTTGAAATTCCAGAATCTCATTCTTTAATAGCTCCTCCAGCTTATACAGATCCCGACACTTACTCCTATTCCAGAAAAAAAGAGATCTCAAAGTCCTCTTAAGCTTCCTATGAAGCACCTCCTCCTCTTCAAATCTGAAAGTCTTGCTCCTGCAAACCTTCCTCCCATCAAGATTGAAAACAATTGGGCTGTGATCAGAGGCCACCCGAGCAAGATGCTTAACTTTTCCAAACGGCACCAAACGTAAAGCAGAGGAATTGAGCAAGCACTTATCAAGCCTCTCCCAAATCCTAGAAGAACCCTCCTTGTTGTTACACCAAGTAAAACTTGGTCCAACAAATCCTGCAACATGAAAATCAACATTAGTCATAAATTCTTTCATCTCTCTAGGCCCTCTAGAGAATAAGAACCGCTTGCCACCCTTCTTCTCTTCCTTGTTTAAAATACAATTGAAGTCGACCCCCACAATGGCAGGACCCGACTCCTTCAAATAGGTCTCCAGCATATTCCACAAACATCTTCTCTCATTATGGCACCTACTACCATAAATCGTAGCCACCTTCCACACACCCATATAAGGTGTATGAAGAGAACCAACCACCATCGGAGAAGAGCTCCTCTCAAAAACAAAGGAGACAATCTTCATATTCCATAAAATCATAATACCACCAGCAGTACCCACAGCTGGAAAGTGGAAGTAATCCCAATCCATGCCAATAAAGAAATCAACTCACTTCTTCCAATACTTGATAATTTAGTTTCCATCAACCCAACAAAGCAAACATCATGATCCCTAACTATCTCCTTGAGATACAAGGAAGCCTCCTTTTTCCTGACCCACCTGCAATTCCAAAAAACTAACGAATTCATCTATTAACCAAAGGGGAGGCATCCCCACCTGGCAAACATCATATTCCGTATCTATATCGGTGCATCATAATTCTCCTTTCATCTAAGCCATGAAAGTGCAAAATCTCAAATGAAGATACTTTATAGTTAAAAAAACCAAGTGTCCTATACCATACATGCAACTATATAACTCATAATTACTCCCTATTCATGAGTATGTCACATAAGGCCAACCACTAAAAAATGTTGTTATGCTAGGACATCAACATGATGTGTCTTTGAAGCATGTACACTTTTGAAAGCTTGTCGTGTCCATGTATATTATGTGTCGAACGCGAACATGGCTCGAACACACCCTGCCACATGTACGATATTTCTACTATAGTATTAGACTTCAGCGCTTATCAGACACAGTAAGACGTGTGTGGTACATGATCAAGACACGTAGCAAGGCAGAACTAAAAACAATAGAAAGGAAGAACTCAAACTGAAACCATGGAAAGGAACTCATCCATATATTTCTTCTGCTACTTTCCCCAACTGTCTGCGATACGTCTTACACCTCCACCTCTTCGTTGAAGACATCTAAAGACAATCTTGTGAAACCATGCGGCCATCTATGCCCTCGAGCCTTAACTGGCCATCTCCACTTCTTCTTCTATATGCATCATTCTTGTATATGGAGCAAAGTAAAAACTCTTGTGGACTTCCCCAAGCCCTAGCCAGCAATCCAACCTTCAAGACGCAAGAAGAGAATAAAGTGTCCAATTTATTTATTTTATCCATTCTTCTTCTCATTATATCCAATGTTGCTATTTGAGAAAATGGAGTTATTAACTTGGGTTAAGCAACCCATTAATCACAATATTACTTTTTAAGTAAAATCAACCACTCTATGGTGCACCACTTCACTTATAATGGGTGCATAGTAGCCATATGAGAATCTCTCTCTTTAATTAGTAATTGTGAGAAATAGCTATCTCAAAAATTAATTTACTTCATAATTCATTTACCTTGAAAAAATCATATAAAACAATCTGATACTTCCTCCAATGATTGATTTTCTTCATTAAAGCCGCCAATAGATATTTAGGGTAATAGAATAGGTGATAGCTCTTTATTCACATTGCCTTTGTGCTCATGAAATTAAAGTTTTAACTTGTACATTCTTTTATTTTATTATTATTATTATTATTATTATTATTATTATTATTATTATTATTATTATTTAAATGGATAATGACAACTAAGATGGGCATTATATATGGTTAGTAATATTCCCACAGTGGAAGAAACAACTTTTATGGGTACATAGTACAAAATTCAGTTAAATTGAAACAATCGAAGCAGGAGGTAATGGAGTATTTCAATGTAATTTTTGTCAATGAATGTTCAACAATTCATATTCTAAAATGAGAGCTCACTTGCTCATACAAGTTGGTGTAGGTATTAAACCATGCCCCAAAATTAAAATCCACACAGATTCTGAAAGTACAAAAGCTAGATGTGGAAGGTAGGCAAAAAAAATAACAACAAATTAAAGATAGTTCTCTTTCTAACTTCTGCCCAAAGTAGCTCCAACCAATACTGTAGCTAATAATCTAGTAGACATTTATTTAGGTTGGAGGCTATGAGCAAATAAATTGAAAAGTATCAAGCTCTAATACTATTGAAAAAGCATTTAATTTGCAAGTTTCAGATCATTTGCACAAAAAAATTTATTCAATAGTTATTTCATTTTATTTTGCAAGAAATCATTATTATTTTAGTAATTTCTCATATGAAGCCAACAGCACATTTACTAGATATATTCCTACTGGTTATAATATTTTGAGGATAATATTGCTTCAAAAGAAAAGAGAGCAACTATTGAAAGAATGCTTGAGCCTATAAAAGAGACTTGGAATGAGAAGGGAGTCATCATTGTTTGTGATGGCTAGACTGAAACACAATGAAGAGCCCAAAGAAGACCTCTCATTAATTCATGGGTGTCACAGAATGTGGGCTGATAATTAAAAAGGCCGTCAACTGTGAAAGAGCATATGAGGATAGGTTTTATATTCTCATTCAAATCAAAGAAGTGATTATGGAGATAGATTCAGATTAAGTGGTTCAAATAATCACTAACAATGTAACGATGTGTGAGGAGCTACGGGAGATATGATCAAGCTCAATACCCTCACATTATTTAATTACTTGTGTTGTTCATCTTTAATATTGCATTGAAGAATATTTGTGCTAAAAAAGAAGCTGCTGGTAATACCATCACTTAGAAAGAATACAATTGGATCACTGACATTGCAGAAGATGCCAACTTTATAAAGAGCTTAAACATGAATCACTCAATGAGACAATTTTCAATGAATTTGTGAAAATGAATACGTTTGCTATAGAAGATAATCATTTTGCATCATCAATCATTTTGCTTAGGCAATTTAAAACAATAAAACAAATAATACAGACGACACTGATTAGCGTCAGGCTATGATGCACGAAACACGGTCACGGGACATTAATTATTAAATAAATTGGATATAAATACGGCTTAGACGTGAGTCGAGTCCCATACCTACTAGCAACTCTTTGGGCTATCTCCTTATGGACGTGAGTCAGGACCCATCATTTTATCTTGTTCCTGATTCATTCATTTTGCCTGTTATATTCTTATCCTTCCCTGTCAAGGACTGTCACTCTACTAGTGGGATGAATTTACTAGATGAATCCGTTGACCCAAGGAGACTAGTAGACTACCTACGACCTTAACTGAAACTTCCTATAGAAGTGCCCTGGTAGCTAACGATGTCATCATTGCTCCCCCTACACCGGTTCCCTTAGAACCGAACACTTTAGACCCCCACTTTTTGTGACTTGTCCGCCTTTTTCCTAGCTATGTGTTCGTGTGAGTTAGTATGTTGTGCGTGTTTTGTAGTCTGTTGTCTCCCTAAATTGTATATGTTTAAAACTTTTGTGTGAGCACATGATTCTTATCATTCATCATGCACACCCGGTCTCTTACATCCACATTTGCATCTCATCTCCAGGAGTTACATACTAAGATTAAAAAAAAAATTTGAACAAAGTAACACCAATTATAAAATTATTACTGATAATAAAAGAAGGTTCAAACAATTAAAAGTTGGAAACTTCGTGATGGTAAGGGTCTGCTCGGAGCATTTTCCTCATGGCGCCGTAAAGAAACTGCATGCTCGAAGCGCCGGACCATTTAAGATAATCTCAAAAGTTAATAGAAATGCCTACGTACTGGACCTCCCTAGAGATTTTAACATAAATCATATATTTAATATACAAGATCTAGTAGCCTTTGAAGGACCTGAATTTAACCCCAAAAATCCACTCCATAATCAGTCTTGTGTGACACCACCTGGTGAGATCCCCAACCTAGCTCCACTCCCCAATTTACCTTACTCACCCATAGCGGAGAAGATCGAAGCAATTCTAGATGATGAGATTATTTCCACAAAGGAAGGAGGGCACCGAAGGTACCCAGTTCATTGAAAAGGAACACCGGAAACAGAGGACTCGTGGATTTATCGATAGGAGCTACAGAGATTGGATCCAGACCTTCTAGAGCTATACGAGAGCTTCCACAGTACTCACTCGACAGGATCGAGTTTTATCCCACCCGAGGAGAATGATGGGGTCATCGACAAGAGGTTTTGACATATTTATAAGAGACGACACTGAAGATCAATGGCCATGATAGAGAGTCTTGACTTTCGATGCATTTTCTGTATTAGCATTTTATGTATTATTCATTTTTTTCAGGTTTTTCCGTTTTTTCCCTTATTGGTAGTTGGTCGCTATTGTAGCACAGGGGGCATTCTAGTCTTTTGTTTTATTTGACATTTTGAGGCCTATATATATGGCCATTTTCTTATGTGTGAGGATGATGAATATTTTGAATAAAGTTTTGTTGTTTGTCTTCTTCTTCATCTTGTGGTGCACTAAAGAGAAGAGAGAGAGCCCGAGGTAAGGGCGAGCGCATGTTGTTCTCCGCAGATAAACCCAAAAGGAACGAAAAAATAATACATGTAAAGCGTTGGATCAACGAATCCGGCTGAAATCGATGCCGTTCGCATCACTTCTCCGCAAATCCGGTGCAAATCCTGCGATAATTCCCCGATTCCGCTCCTCTCAGCGTCCATAAATAGAGGCCAAAGGAGCTTCGACCACCCACTCTTCTTCCATTCGCAGATCCCACGCGATCGAGCTCCTGTTGCTGCTCTTCCTCCCGAAATCCACGAATCCTTGCATCCGACCTCCTCTGCCTCTAAGCCGATCGGAAGCCAACGATCGAACCCCGTCGACCTCAACTCCGAAGCTTTCAACCCCCACGACCCCATCTCGCCGAAGCTAGCTCGATCGGGATCATTGCCCGACCTCTTGGTCTTTCCAATCCACAGAGAGAGAGAGAGAGAGAGAGAGTGAGCATCTATACCTCTCCTTCCCGAGTCCTCTTGAAGCCCGCAAGCTCCAAGCCACGAATTCACTATGCCGACTGCCCTAGCCGCACTAACCCGCGACTTCTACCTCCCTTGGCGACGTTCCCATCCTGTTGTTTCGGAAGTCACAACATTTTAATTGGAAGTAACGACGATTACATAATAATGATTATAATTAGTTATAATTGAATTTAATTATAATTAATCTCTTTTTAATTAATTTTTAAAATAAGAAAATGCTTCTCTCTCTTGCCTCGATCCACGTGCCGACCCCGCGCAGGTATAACTCATAAACCTTAAAAACTCCGATAACCCGATTTCAACGTATGCGTCGTGACAAAACGACCACCTATACACACTTTTCTTAGCGTGGTGGGAGGATATGCGTCCCAACGCTTGCGACATAGCGGGTAATCACCTAAAATCCCTTCTTCAAAGTACGTATAGCCTTGGAAACCCCGCCTATACACTTTTTTCTTAGCGTGGTGGGAAGGGAGCCCGGTGTGATGCGTACGACGAAGCGGGAATACCCATAAGTACCCGCTTGCGGGGAAATAACTGTTTTTCTTGCAAAATATTTTCAAAATACCCATACACGCTTTTCTTAGCGTGGTGGAGGATCAAAAAATACACGGCCGCGGTGTCCTCGAAAGAGGGAACCAAGCATACACGCTTTTCTTAGCGTGGTGGGAAAGGCCCAATTTTCCGTAGTTTTCCCCTAAACGGGGGAGACGCCGGGAGGCTGCCGAAATTTCGGGTGAATGTGAGACTTGACTCGTACCTGATTCGGACTCAATTGAACGGTGGACTTAAGAGATCGAACTTGAACCAAATGGACTTAAATAAACTTGAACTCAAATAAATTTGAAATCATAAGACTTAAATTTGATTGAACTCAAGAGGCTACAAAGGACTTGACTTGAACAATTTGAGCAAGGGTTTAGACATGTCACATGAAGAAACAAAAGTGAACTTGAATGTGGTCCGAAGCTGATAAAGAACTCAAACAACAGGAGACATGCATTTGAACTTGGTTTGAACCAAGTGAGAGGGACTCTTGAACTTGCAAATGACACATTATAACTACAAAGACTTGAACTCAACTTGAACTTGAATTCAAATCTAGATTTGAATTACAACAAATGCAAACTTAATTTGAATTTGAGTATAATCAAGGCGAACAAATTATAAGAAATTTGAATTCAAGATGAGCTTAATTTGAGCTCAAGTGAAAGAGGACAAAGGGCCCAAAGTGGAATTAAGAAACATTGGACTTGGACTTAAATGAATGAGGAGGAGCAAACCCATCATACAAGATTTGAGTCATCCTTTTATGACAATGAAAGACTTACAACAGTCAACATGACCTAACTATGTTAAACGATCAAATGAGCATTGATAAAGAAATTCTTGCATACTACTTGATTACAATCACACAACGACATATATTGGACAAGCAGAATTCTTTCATCCACTAGCAACAATCAAGACAAGAATATAATTCTACTACGAATAGTGGCATGAGATCTCCAGTGTACTCATGAATAATAATCATCTCTGTTATATTTGCAAAGTAGCAATAATTTCAAGGGGATATTCATGAAAAACATAAGAAAAGACATGTAACAAATGCAGCAGTTGTCCAATTTACATCATAGTAAGATAATGATGGTCTTTACGATAGTCATGCAGTAAGATGTAATGACCCCTACTACATCTACTTGTAAGCATTAACAGAGGTTAGTACCAAACACACTAGTCTACTTGTACATAACGATGGTGGATGAGAAGCAAAATCAATAATCTCCTTACAACCAACATCAAGTGTCTTCCGACTACAAGCAGTGACAAACGACATGTAATGATTTGCAAATCAAAACACATGAAGAGATCGTCAATGAATGTGGTTCAACCAACAACTAAAATCAAGTTACAAATAAGAATATTGGTTTGCATAATAGGCAGTAATGAATGGTATGTTGTATGAATGAGGAATCCTCTATAAGCATGAACATGTGACATGTCATTTTCATATGGAGGCTGAAGGTCATAAGAAATGCTGGAAGACCATAATAATAGCGAGTTCTTACAAGCTACTGTAGGAGACCTATTACACACACAGTCTACAAGTGAATACAAAAGGACTATAATACATATCAACATCTGTAAGCATAAAACAGGAGATTAGTTAGTACACTATGACCCACCTACAAAAATCAACAAATAGTGCACGACAGTCTACCTGTACAAAGCAGGAAACAACTGATCCAGAAGCTGCTACACCACGCCACCGAATCTGCAACAATCGTACAAGCAGACAGAAGGCGTCCACAACTACAACGCCACGCCACCGGATCCGCAACTTCTATGCAAGCGGACAGAAGGCGTCTACAAATGATTTCAAAATACCCCTGCACGTGCACCGTAGTTTGTATACACATAGGTACATTAAAAGGGGTAAAAGCAATCAAGAACCCGCATGGGCCCCGACGAGCGTGTTAATGGTACACACGTGACGTCTAAGGATGCTGCGCGGGTTATCAAATTTTAAACCCGATCTTCCTTAGCATGTAAAAAGGAGTCGACAGGGTTTAATTATAAAATGCCCACAAACCCACATGGGCCCCAACGAACATGTTATTGGTGCACATGTGACGTCTAGGGATGTTGCGCGGGTCAATAAGTGAATTCTAGTTCGAACCCAATCCTTCTATACGGATCAATAGAAGTCGACAGGGTTCGAATCTTCAAACAAATACATGGTTGTGGGGACCGATGTATTTATTTCAATACATTCATATTAGGCATTCAAGACCTACAATCAAAAGAATTCACTAAACAAAAGGCACGAAACATACGAAACCCGATCCTCCTAAGCAAGTAAATAGTTGTAGACAGGGTTCAAACCATCTGATAAATATGCGATCACGAAATCGATCAGAATATTTATCTTATACATTCATATTAGGCCTTTAAGGCCTTTAACAAAGAAAGTTCATGAACAAAGGCGCAAAGCCTATGAGAAACCCGATCCTCGGTCAACCGCTTGGTCGAGTTGACAAAGTTCAATCAAATAAAAAGAAATGACCCCGAACACCCCGATGATGGCCGCGTTGATTGAAAATCTCAATCAGATGGCTTAATTTCAAGCATTTTTTAAATACCTCCCAAAAGTACATTTCGAATATTCCAAAGCTCCACCCAAAATACCTATAAAAATCCAAAAATCCACAAAAATCCCAAAATTCCAAAAATATTTAAAAATGAAACTATCCATCCCAACACTTTCTCTCTCTCTCTCTCTCATACTCTCTCTCACTCTCTCTTGTTCTCTCTCTCTCTATTGATCTCTCCCTTGCTCCTTCTTGCTCTCTCCCTTGCTCCTTCTTGCTCTCTCTCTCTTGCTCTTTCACTCTCTCTTGCTGTCATTCTCTTGTTTTCTCTCTCTCTCTCTTGCTCTCATTCTCTTATTTTCTCTCTCTCTCTATTGCTCTTTTTGTCTTTCTCTCTCCCTCTCTCTCCTCACGCCTCTCTCTCTCTCTTTATCTCTTCCTCTTTCTTGCTTTCTTCATATCACTTGCTCCCTCTCTCTAACTCCCTCTCTCTCCCTCTCCCACACTCTCTCGCTCTCTCTCTCTCTCTCTTTCTCTCTCTCTCTCTCTCTCTCTCTCTCTCTCTCTCTCTCTCTCTCTCTCTCTCTCTCTCCCCCTCCCCCTTGCTCTCTTTCTCTTGCTCTCTCTCTCTCTTGCACTTTCTCTCCCTTGCTCTCTCTTGCTCTCTCCTTTGCTCTCTTGCTCTCTACCATGCTCCTTCTTGCTCTCTCTCT
>NW_021319178.1:22270882-22273382 GCF_001605985.2 Dendrobium catenatum
GAGAGAGCAAGAGAGAGAGGGAGCAAGGGAGAGAGAGAAAGAGCTAACAAGAGAGATAGAGATAGAGAGAGGAGAGAGAGAGTGAGGAAGAGAGAGAGAGAAGGAGAGCAAAAGAGAGAGTGAAGAGAGCAAGAGAGAGATCAAGAGATATAGAGAGAGCAAGAGAGAGGAATGAGAGATTGAGAGAGGAAGAGACAGAGAGCAAGAGAGAGAGAGAGCAAGAGAGAGAGAGAGAAAGAGAGAGCAAGAGAGCAAGAGGGGAAAAAAGAGAGAGAGAGAGAGAAAGAGAGCAAGAAAGAGCAGGAGAGAGAGATAGAACAAGATAAAGAGAGTAAGAGAAAGAGAGAGTAAGAAGGAGCAAGGGAGTGAGCAAGACAGTGCAAGAGAGACAGAGAGAACAAAAGATATACATAAAGCAAGAAAGAGGAAGAGAGAGAGAGAGAGAGAGAGAAAGAGATATAGAGAAAGCAAGAAAGAGGAAGAGAGAGAGAGAGAGGAGAGAGAGCAAAAGAGAAAGAGAGAGAGGAAGAGTGTGCAAGAGAGAGGGAGAGAGAGAGAGGGAGAGAGAGAGATAGAGAGAGAGAGCAAGAGAAAGAGAGCAAGAGAGAGAGAGGGAGGGAGACAGAGAGAGAGAAAGAAAGAGAGAGATTGAGAGATAGAGAGAGAGAGAGAGAGAGAGAGAGAGAGAGAAAGAAAGCAAGAAGGAGCAAGGGAGAGAGCAAGAGACTGCAAGAGAGAGAGAGAGTAAGAGAGAGAGAGAGCAAGAGATAAAGAGAAACCAAGAAAGAGGAAGAGAGAGAGAGAGCAATAGAGAGAGAGCAAGACAGAGAGAAAGAGAGATAGCAAAAGAGAAAGAGAGAGAGAGCAAGAGAGTGAAAGGAGCAAGTGAGAGAGCAAGAGAGTGCAAGAGAGAGAGAGGGAGAGAGAGAGAGCAAGTAGAAGCAAGGGAGAGAGCAAGAGAGTGAAAGGAGCAAGGGAGAGAGCAAGATAGTGCAAGAGAGAGAGAGAGGGAGAGAGAGAGAGAGAAATAGAGAGAGAGAGAGAGAGTGAGAGAGAGAGAGGGAGAGAGAGAGCAAGAGAAAGAGAGCAAGATAGAGAGAGAGAGAGAGAGAGAGCAAGAAAGAGTAAGAGAGAGAGCGATAGAGAGAGAGGAAGAACGAGCAAGGGAGCGAGCAAGAGAATGCAAGAGGGAGAGAGAAAGAGAGAGAGATAGAGAGAGAGAAAGAGAGAGAGAGTGTGTGTGAGAGAGAGAGAGAGTGTCTGTGAGAGAGAGATGGAGAGCAAGAAGGAGCTAGGGAGAGAGCAAGAGAATGCGAGAGAGAGAGAGAGAGAGAGAGAGCAAGAAGGAGCATGGGAGAGAGAAAGAGAGTGCAAGAAGAAGCAAGGGAGAGAGCAAGAGAGTGCAAGAGAGAGAGGGGGAGAGAGAAAGGGAGAGAGAGAGAGTGAGAGAGAGTGAAAGAGAGCAAGAGAAAGTAAAAGAGAGCAAGAGAGAGCAAGGGAGAGAAAGAGCAAGAGGGGAGAGAGAGAGGGAGAGAGAAAGAGAGGGAGAGAGATAGAGAGATATAGAGAGAGAGAGAGGAAGAGAGATAGAGAGAGAGCAAGAGAGAGAGCAAGAAGAAGCAAGGGAGAGAGCAAGAGAGACCAAGAAGGAGCAAGGGAGAGGGCAAGAGAGTGCAAGAGAAAGAGAGAAGATAAAAGAGAGAGGGAGCGAGCCAAAAAGAGCAAGGGAGAGAGCAAGAGAAAGAGAGAAATAGATAGAGAGAGAGTAAGAGAGAGAGCAAGAGAAGGAGAGAGAGAGATAGAGAGAGCAAGAGAGACAGAGAGCAAGAATGAGTAAAGGAGAGAGAGAGAGAGAGAGAGAGAGAGAACAAGAGACCAAGAGAGAGAGAGAGCAAGAGAGAGAGAGCAAAAGAGCAAGGGAGAGAGAGAGAGATTGTAAGAAGGAGCAAGGGAGAGAGTACGAGAGTGCAAGAGAGAGAGAGAGAGAGAGAGAGGGAGAGAGAGAGATAGAGAGATAGAGTGAGAGGGAGAGAGAGAGAGAAAGAAAGAGAGAGGGAGAGAGAGAGAGCAAGAAAGAGTAAGGGAGAGAGCAAGAGAGTGCAAGAGAGAGAGAGAGAGAGAGAGAGAAAAATTAAGAGAGAGAGAGAGCAAGAGAGAGAGAGTGAGAAAGAGCAAGAGAGAGAGAGTGAGAAAGAGAAAGAGAGAGAGAGCAAGAGATAGAGAGAAAGAGAGAGAGGAGAGAGAGAGAGCAAGAGAGAGAGAGAAAGAGAGAGAGGGAGAGAGACAAAGAGAGAGAGAATAAGATAAAGGGAGCAAGAGAGAGAGAGAGAGAGAGCAAGAGAGAGATAGAGAGAGAAAGAGGGAGAGAGAGAAAGAGAGCGAAGAGCAAGGGAGAGAGCAAAAGAGTACAAGAGAGAGAGAGATAGAAAGAGAGAGAGAGCAAGAGAGAGAGATAGAGAGAGCAAGAGAGAGAGAGAGAGTGAGATATAGAGAAAAAAAT
>NW_021319178.1:22280882-22408257 GCF_001605985.2 Dendrobium catenatum
GAAGAGAAAGATAGCAAGAGAATACAGAGAGAGAGCAAGAGAGAGAGAGAGAAAGAGAAACAGAGAGAGAGATATAGAGAGAGAAAGAGACTGTGAGAAAGAGAGAGAGGGAGAGAGAGAGCAAGAGAGAAAGAGATAGAGAGAGGAGGAACGAGCAAGGGAGCGATCAAGAGAATGCAAGAGAGAGAAAGAGAGAGAGAGAGTGTGTGTGTGTGTGTGTGTGTGAGAGAGAGAGAGAGTGAGAAGAGAGAAATAGCGAGAGAGCAAGAGTGAGAGAAAGAGAGAGCAAGAAGGAGCAAGGGAGAGAGCAAGAGAATGCGAGAGAGAGATAGAGAGAGAGAGAGAGAGAGAGAGAGAGAGAGAGAGAGAGAGAGAGCAGGAGAGCAGGAGAGAGAGATGGAGCAAGGGAGAGAGCAAGAGAGTGCAAGAATGGGCAAGGGAGAGCAAGATAGTGCAAGAGAGAGAGAGAGAGAGAGAGAGAGAAAGAGGGAGAGAGAGAGAGTGTGAGAAAGATAGATAGAGGGAGAGAGAGAGAGAGAGCATTGTAGAGAGCAAGAGATAGAGAGCCAGAGAGAGAGAGAGAGCAAAAAGGAGCAAGGGAGAGATCAAGAGAATGAGAGAGAGAGAGAGAGCTGAACTTTGCCTTTGCATTCAATTAAAAACTAAAAAGAGTTACAATGGCCACAAAGGGACCCAAAAAGAAAGAAAGACCCCTAACAGGGGGTGGAAACACCACTATCATCCTCAAGGATGGACAAAAAATCCTGAGGAATACATGTACTAACATTGCCATCTAAATTCCAAAGAAAACTATCCTCAATTGCTCTTTGAGCACAAAAATGAGCCGCCGAATTAACCTTCCTCCGCACATGAACAAAAATAACCTTCCGTGGGGACCCCAGCCAATCTAGCCCCCCGCCGACGTCGGGCCGGAGCTTCCAAAGTTCCCGCACCTTGAACTTTTCCATGTGTTGGATAACACTGGCGTTATCCCCTTCGATGATCAGACCACTCGCCTCAAGCATCCATCCAACAAGCAGCTTTTCGATATAATGAATGGCCAATAACTCCACCTGGGTGCTATCCCAATGTGTGATGCACCAGCCCGCAGCCACCACAAGTTGGCCCCGATCGTCCCGAATGACTATACCGATTCCGCCCCTATTGGAACGGCGCAAGGCCCCATATACGTTGATTTTCAGCCAGCCAGAAGGGGAGGCACACCATGATGACGAAGAAACCAATTCGGAGGATTGAAAGGTGAACCGTTGCTCCAGGCATGTAGAAAAGTAAACGCGGGATAGAGCTTCGAGAATATTAGCAGCCATGGCCGTGGGGGTGCTCCTAACTTTACCAGATCGAATAGCATTTTGATTATTCCAGCACCAAAAAACCGCGCCGCAGTAGAGACGGCCCCAGAAAACCGTAGTGGCAGAATGGCTCTTCAATGCTTCCTGGAGGCCACCGAAGGAAGAAAAATGGGGAGTAGGAAATCCCCAACCGTCCAGGCACCGTCGAACATCCCCAAGTTGACGGCAGTGCGCAGAGATATGGTCCAGATCCTCACGAAGACCACAACCGATCGGGCAGAGCAGATCCGTCCCCAGTCCTCTTCGGTTCAGCCAGGAGCAGGTAGGTAGCAGATCCTTATAAGCCCTCCACCAAAAAATTCGTTCGCGGGGCCGGAGGCCAATTTTAAGGATCGGATACACCGGGTCCTCCTCCTCTTGGAATAGAGACGTGTAACAGATAGCAGAGATTGAGGTCCCAAGAGGGCATTTGATCAATTCCAGTGAATCATCAGGGGAAACCCGGCCGAATTGTAATGTCACAGATGACATCCACCAAGAAGGCCCCGAAAACTTGCATCAGATTGGTTCTATCCCATCTACCGTCGGCTGTGAGTAGCTCCCCCACCACCAGGTCTTCCGCAAGCTCCACATTACAGAAAGTAGGCCAATGAGCAATGGCCAAGTCGTAAATCCAAACATGATTGAGCACATCAATATCAGCACCATTACCAACCCGCCACCGGATACAATTGGCTAAACTATTCGCCCCGCAGCAGATCAACCTCCAAGCAGCAGAGTCGTCACGACGCTGGCCCCGGGACCAAGGCCAATCACCATACTTGTGTCGCAAGCACCGATTAAGTAAGCTATGCGGCTTACTAAAAAAGTTCCATGCAATTCGAGCACGTAAGGGGTCAGTCCATTGTCCACTGGCATGGAACCCAAACCCCCCAAATCGCCACGGCTTGGTTAGCGTCGCCCAGCTGGCATAGTGTAAGCTCTTATGGTTATGATCCTTATTCCACAGAAAGCCGTGGCATATCTTCTCCATCTCGTCGAGAACCCCTCTCGGAACCATCATATGCGAGACCGCATAAACCGAGAGAGGAATTAGGACAGAGTTAACCATAGTAACTCTACCGGCTAATGAAAGATGTCTCACTCCCCAGGCAAGAGTCAGAGCACTGGATTTCTGCAGTAGCGGGCTGAAATCAGCTTTTTTCAATCCTCAAAGTGTGAGCTTAATTCCCAGATAGTCCATCTCCTCAACCTTACGGCAGCCAGCAAGCCTAGCCAGCCGGTGTTTGGTCGACGACGAGGTGACCTTGCTGAACATAATTGCCGATTTGCTTCGATTGACCCGCTGCCCAGTCCATGCACAATAGTTCTCCATAATCGAAATGATTTTCTTCACGTTAGATATGGAAGCACCTGCAAAACATAAAACATCGTCAGCATAAAGGAGGTGGGAGACCATAGGTCCACCCGCCTTGAGTTGAATGCCCATCTCCGGGCACCGTTGGTGGAATTGAAGTGACAGGAGCTCCGAGCAAAGAATAAACAGATAGGGGGAGAGTGGACATCCCTGGCGAAACCCACACTCCGCCGTAACAGCCTCCGTGAGCTGCCCATTAACCATAATAGAAAAACGGGGGGAGAAAATGCAACTCATAATCCAAGAGCGAAATTTAAGAGGGAATCCCATACGAGACAGCACACACTCAAGAGTTCTCCAGCTCATCTTGTCATAAGCTTGTTCCATATCGACCTTGACAGCCATCCACCCAGGGTTAGATTTGGAGATCTTGAATTTGTTCAGCACCTCCTGCCCGAGCAAGCAATGGTCGGAAATTGACCGCCCCGGGACAAAAGCAGCTTGCTCCCCGGAAATTAGGTTGGGCAGAAAACCTTGCATCCGATTCACAAGCATCTTCGCCACAATTTTATAGATGGTCTGACACAGGCTAATGGGTCTGTACATAGAAGGACGATCCGGGTTGTTGGTTTTGGGAATCAGCACCACCACAGTCTCCTTCCAGTTGGGATCCATACTCCCGGTTGCAAAAAATTCCAAGCAGGCCGCCGTAACCTGCTTACCGACAATGCTCCAAAAAGATTTGAAAAAAGAGGCCGTCACACCATCTCTTCCGGGTGCCCGATTTTGACCAAGAGCCCGAACCCCATTCCAAATTTCCTCCTCCGTAATGGCTTTGTCCAGCAAAGTAGCAACAGGTGCTAACGTGGTGTTCTGGGCCTCAAAAGAAGGCCACGCATCCTCACAGATAGGCGTCCCACGCCACTTGTTTTCAAAGAACTCCTTCACCACCTGCAGGACATCCGTCTGTTCAGAAACCATCTGGCCATCAGGCAACCTCATCCGGTCGATGAGGTTGGTACGCCGTCTAGCAGAAGCCATCGAGTGGAAGAAACGCGTATTGTCATCCCCTTCCTCAATCCATTTAACCTTCGCACGCTGCCTCCACCATGTCGAAAGCCGACCGAGGGTCGAGTTAAGTAATTGGACTTTGTACCGCAGCGATTCAGCCTGCACCACAGTAAGCCCAGTCGGTGAGCACTCAATGTCCTGTAACATACAAATCTCCCTGTCTAGCTCATCACGAAGTTTGTTTAACATCTTGTACTTGTTTTTGCTCCAGAAGAATAGAGCCTTCAGAGAGCGTTGGCATTTAATATTTAATTTGGAGGCTTCAGAGCCAGTGTCTGGCACCCGCCACTTCTCGGATACCAGCTGCCACGCCCTAGGGAAACTCGCCCAAATGTCCTCAAATTTGATCCAGTATGATCGAGCCCTATGTCGCCCCAAACTGACAGTGCAAAGAATCGGACAATGATCGGAGGCGATCCTCGAAAGGTGGCTCACCCTCAGCTCCTGAAAGGCATCCAAAATAGAGGAACTAATCAAAAACCTATCCAGGCGGGAGGAAATGCGACTGCCAGCATCTTTGTTGTTAGTCCACGTGAAAGCAGAACCGGAGAAACCCGGATCAATCAGTTCATTAGCAGCCATGAAATCACTCATGCCCTTAGCAGCGGCCGTGAAAGAGAAGGGTCGCCCACCCTTCTTGTCCGCTTGAGCAAGAATACAATTGAAGTCCCAACCAACAATCAAAGGCGAGTCGGAGACATGGTGCTGAGAGATCTCGTTGAAGGCCATCGCTCGGATATGAGCATCTTTATCCGCGTAAACCACAGCCACCTCCCAGTCAAAAGAAGACGAGCTTCTAAATCTACCCATAATGCACTGTTTTGATTTGAAGATGACCTGGAATTGACCAACCGAGCACTTCCACCAACACAGAATACCGCCCGCTTACCCACAGAAGGTTTGGGTAACATAAATCATCCCTTCCCACAATCTATGACATCGCGTTCTGGAAAAAATTCATCTTGGTCTCAACCAGACCGCAACACTAACATTATGGCCGCCAATCAGGTGTCATAAGTATTGCCATCTTTTAGAGCACCACGAGTTCAACAGATGGTGGTTAACATTGACAACTGAAGGGGAAGCGTCCCCCGCCGCATCGTTGTTCCAGGATCACTCAGTCACCTTGGACCAGCGAGAGAATAGGGAGGAGAGAGAAGAGCAAAGCGAGAGGATAGGGAGAGACAAGAGAGCTGAACTTTGCAATGATTCCTTTAAAATCATTACAACTGTAAAAAGTAAGAGGGTTTATAAAAAAACCAAAGCGAGAAAAGAAAGCAACTATTCATCCCAGAATCTTAAGCAGTTTCTTGAGGAATGTTACAATAAATCTATCTTCTATATGCAACAAATGTATCCTCTATAGCTCTTTTAGCATAAGAAATGTGCAGCTCTGTTGAACTTCCTAATGAGTATGAACAAATAAAATTGCTGGAAGGGATTCATCCATTATTCATCCAATCTGCCCAATTACCAAGCTGGTACTTCCATCTGCTTCTTTGCTTAAACTTCTGCATTATTAATAACAGAGGCATTATCACTTCACAATAATGCTTTGAACTCATACATCCAACTCCACTAAAACTTTACAATGTATTGATTGCCAACATTTAACTTGAGTGCTATCCAAATGGAATACTCCAGCAGCAAGCAACTCAACTGTCTCTAATAAAATTCCAGAATCCGCAGCTTGGATCTAAGAAGAGCACCATCAATGTTCCCTTTACCAACCTGAAGGGGGGGGGGGGGGGGGAGGACACCAAGGAGGATCTGAAGACAATCAAAGGATTGATGAAGCTCATTGCTCCAAGTGTAAAGGACAGAACTTTGATTGAAAACTAAAGGAATATCTCAGGTCATGAACACGCCGAACATTTTCTTAGCATGCCTTAATAGCATTTCTATTATCAACAGTGAAAACCGCAAGACCAAATACACAAGCAAACTCATCTCTTTTTTTCCATTATCTCCAATGTTAGATTAAAGATCCGAAATGAAGAAAAACGTGAGTAACCACCGCCCACCATTCCAGCACATTTAACACTCACAAAGATGAAGAAGTGGTGTAACATGGATCCTATCTTCAATCACTCCACAGCCAATTGGACAATCAATATTTACCCTCAAACCCACGAGACGTAAGCCACACTTAGTTGGAATGAATTATTAAATCTCCACTCATTCAGAAAACCACATTTTCGAGGAACCATTAACATCATATTTCTGACTCTATAAACATTTGTGAAAAATATTATAGGTAGGATAAAAGACCTAGAGTTAGGGAAAAGATATCGACTCCAAGGGAGTCTGCATCAAAATCATATCCAGATAGTAATATCTGAAATCTATCAGCTACTGTACCAAACATGTCTACAGTCTTTGCCTATTCAGGTACCAGCCGTTGTAATTTGCTACATCACTTGATATCTCAGCTAACACACAAAAAATAATATTGTAATAGAAGGGCAAGCTAAAAGACCAAGTCCCAGATCCAAGTATGGTTCAACACACCTAATTTAACTCCATTGCATATCTTCCAACGAACACAATGCTAAAGACAATTGGATTCCATCAACATATATAGCTTCCATGACACCTGAATACAAGTTGAATCCAACATTCAACGGCCAATTTTCCCATTATTCTCTCAGCTATCCGCCTAACAAGAGCATCTCGTCGGGTTTATTACATAATACATAATCCCAAACAATCCGTGACTGAGAAGGTCAATTCATCCCACACTCGCATGCAAATACAAGCCCTTTCCTTCTTGGCTGGTAATGACATTCCAGGAGGCATAATGTATAATCGGATGAGAAGCATTCATATTCGCATAGAAAACTTCTACAGATTTCCAATTTCATTCAGCACAGATTTAGGAATAAATATGGATACCATATACACAAGATGAAGGGAAGCAAGACGCATTGATCAAAGTCACTCTACTGCCAAAGACAATGTCTGACTCCCTATAACAAGTTTTTGGACGAGCGTATCTGCACAGGAACCAAAGTCCTTGCTTAAGCAATCTTCTCATGCTAACTTGAATTTCCAAAGATAATGCATCTTTCACTTTCGTGCATCAGTCATCTTGCAGCCAGGATCTAGTAGAATAGAGGAGTCTTTTTGCTAAAGAATAAAGATTTACTCCCTGTTACTCTTTGGCGTCAAGAACAAT
This sequence comes from Dendrobium catenatum, assembly GCF_001605985.2. Lineage (NCBI taxonomy): Eukaryota > Viridiplantae > Streptophyta > Magnoliopsida > Asparagales > Orchidaceae > Dendrobium > Dendrobium catenatum. Next base: position 22,287,799 of record NW_021319178.1, read on the forward strand.
AACTCTCCAAATAGAAGATCTTCTTTACATTGAATAGAAGTACTCAAAAAGTCAAATATCGTCAGAATAAAGAAGGTGGGAGACGGATGTCCCACCACAGATTGGAACACCAACTCTTGTAGTTTGATGGAGTATTCGGTAGATAGGAGCTCCGAGCAAAGAATGAACAAATAAGGTGACAAAGGGCACCCTTGACGAAATCCACAATCAACTTTAATATCTTTTGAAAGCTGTCCATTAATCAGGATTGTGAACTTTGGATCTTTGACACAACTAAGCAACAAAGAACTGAATCTAGGTGGAAAGCCCATCTGTCTAAGTACAAGTTCCAACGTCCTCCAACTCATTTTATCATATGCTTGCTCCATGTCTACCTTCAAAGCTAAGAGACCCAAAGATAATTTGGAGACTTTGAATTTGTTCAACAATTCTTGAGCCAATAAACAGTGATTGGAAATTGATCGACCAGGAACAAATGCTGCCTGTTCCTCAGAGACAAGCTGTGGCAAAACTCCTTTCAATCTGTTGACTAAAACCTTCGCTACAATCTTGTAGATTGTCTGGCACAGGCTAATAGGCCTAAATTTGGAAGGATGATTTGGATTCATCACCTTTGGAATCAATACTACAACAGTCTCCTTCCATCTTGGTTCCATAATTCCACCAGCAAAGAATTCCAAGCAAGCACTTACCACTTGTTCACCAACAATCTCCCAAAAAAACTTGAAAAACGATGCTGTAATCCCATCTCTACCAGGAGCTATATTTCAGCCAAAAGACTTCACAACCTCCCAAATTTCCTCTCTTGAAATTTCACTATCCAGCGTTCTATAAAATTGTGACAAGAAATCCCTTTGCAACTCAAATGAAGGCCAGCCATGCTCTATAATACCTTGTCCCTTCCATTTCTGTTCAAAGAACTCATGCATACCCTTCATAATCTCACTTTGCTCAGAAACCACATTACCATCAGAAAGTTTCAAAGAATTAATACTATTGGTCCTCCTCCTAGCAGAGGCCATAGAATGGAAGAAACGTGTATTGCCATCTCCCTCTTCAATCCATCTAACTTTTGCTCGTTGCTTCCACCACAACATTAAATGAGCCAAAGTACTGTTAAGCAACTGAACTTTGTATTTCAAAGCTTCTTCTTGAACAATAGTCAAACCATTTGGCAAACACTCCAATTCCTACAACTCTTTAATCTCCTTGTCAAGCTCCTCCTTCAATTGATTTAACATTTTAACTTTGTTTTTACTCCAAAAAAATAGAGCCTTCAAAGTTCTTTGACACTTCTTGTTTAGCTTACAAGCCTCATTTCCCTCATCATCTACTCTTCATTTATCCCAAACCAGTTGCCAAGCTTTAGGAAACTCTACTCCATTATTCTGTGACAACACGTCTGATATCGCCTTAGCAAGCAATTTTTTTTTCTAACCCGAAAAAAGCACATTGAAGTTGACTATCACTACCTCTGGGAATGTATTAAAAATAAAGCCATCACGATTCACCATATCTCCACCAAGGACCAAGTCGCTGATATCTTTACCAAGCTGCTGATGATTTCTCGGTTCTAATAACTTACTAACAAACTTGTTACAACTCCCACTGCATCAATTTGAGGGGGCATGTTAAAATAGTCTCCATGTCAGCATCACTTATAAAGAATTACATGTACTCATGCTTTAATGTTTGTATTACAGGTGTATCTTTAGGATTTGTATTTTCTTACTGTACATCTTTATATACTGGTGTATCTAGGATCTCTGTGATTTGTAATGAAGCTTATTGTCTCTATTCCACTTTACCTTTTCTAGTTTTCTTGCTTCATCTCCTCCTTTTCCAAATTTCAAGTGCACAATTTTTTTTGGGAAAATTGGGGGCAAAGCCCATATTATTAATAAAAATAAAGGTTATACAACAACTCTAAAACCATTTACAAGTAACTATAAAGAGAACTGTGAAAAAACTGACCAAAACCCCAAAAACTAGACAGTAGCAAAAAGCCTAAAGAAAAACTTAGAGGGGGACTCAGGAGACAGTGACCCAGCCAGAAAATACTAGATCGAGTTCATGAAAGCATCAAAAATATGTCCGCATATATAGCCACATGAATAGGGGACCCCTAGTTACTAGAGAACCAACCAAAGAACTTTTCCGCAGGGTGTTAAAACATTCAGGCCAAATGTAGAGGGAAGAAAGGTACAATGGCCATCAAAGGGGAGAACCCCCCAGGTTCAATCATCATCATCCCAAAAAAGAGATGAAGAAGGAGGGGAAAGCATGATAAATCTCTTCAGTATTTTTCCATTTAGAAATCCTTTCATAGATTGAATTTATAATCTTGTTGCGAATGAAGAGAGGAGAGGATACAGAATTCCCAAAATGCCTATCATTGTATTTTCTCGAAATGAAATAAATAGAACCACAATAATAAAAAAATAGAAGTTCTTCTCCATAGAGTTTAAGTGTTGTAATTCACCATTATACTCAACAGTTGCAAAAGCATCGGTCTGAGGAGGAAACCATCCAAAATTGGAAGCAACAACGAGATAACATAAAAGGGAAATTCATATTGAAAAAATAAGTGCATAGTGCTTTCATCCTCAACCTTGCAAAAAGAGCAAGTCCTATCAATGAGAATGTTCCTTCTTTCTAAAACATTGGCCATTTTTAGACTTTCATGAATGGAAAACCAAGTTTAAAAAAAAAAAAAAGAGATTATACCTCTTATGCTATATAAATTTAAAACCAAGGAACAATAGCCAAATCAGAGAAAAAATGCATCCTAAAAGTGTTGAAATTGGGCTTATCCAACCAATCCAAACAGCTGTTGTAGTAGGTTGTGATAGAATAGGAACATAACAAATATTTGTGGCTACCTGGGAAGGAATGTAATCAGGGAGAGACCAAACTCCTTGAAGAATGTAATCGTGAACCCATACTGGCCCGAACTCAGTCGTTGCAAAAATTTTGAAATAGTAGTGCCTTGGTACCATAGGTCCCAAAAGAAGGAAAGCTTACAAGAAGTAGAGGAAACATTAAGTTTAATTTTCTCTTTAATATTAGAAGGAATGAGGCAAATAAACTTCCAAAATTTAGAAGAGGAAGCCAGGTGTTGTTTCCAAGGAGAAGTAAACTTGAACCAAAACCAATTAGCAACCAAAGAGTCAAAAGAGAGAACCTCCAAATAAAATAACATCCAAAGCCATGGTACAGAGATTGGATAGAAGGAATACCCATACCTCAAAAATTAATAGGTAAATACGTCTTATTCCAAGTAATGAGAAGCAATTTTTTGTCAGACGTAGATCCATGAAATAAGAATCGGGAACACAAATTGTCAATAATTTTGGTGCAGGCTTTTGGTAAGATAGCTCCCCTAATCCATTTAAAAAATATGTTAGTGATGGAGAACCTGAGGAATTGTAATCTACCTAAAAAAGAAAGAAATTTTACTTTCCAACTATCAAGTAGAGTAGCAATTTTACTCAGTAGTGGTTTGAAGTGAGTAGAAATCAAATTTTTGGTGGATATGGGAATGCCTAGATATTTTAGATAAGATTCAATCTGGGAGAAGCCAAGAGAAGAACTAATATCAATAACAACAACATAATTCTGAGAGAAAAGGATGTAACATTTTCTATTATTTATGTGAAACCTATAAACAGCCGTAAAGGAAGAAAGAGTTTCTTTTAAGCACAGAGCATTAGCAGTGGAAGCTACCCCAAACACTAAAACATCATCCGCATACAGAATATGGATTAAATTCATAATCCTCAAAAACTTGCTGGCCTTTAAATCATAGGAATAGGCATCTATCACAATGGTGAAAAATAGGGGGGAGAGAGGGCAACATTGCCTCAGACCCGAGGAGGATAAAAAATACCCTTCAAGAACACCGTTAATGCATAAAGAAAAGGAAACATAAAAAATGCAGCCTTTAATCCAATTAATAAACTTAGGGTGAAAGCCTTTTAAATGCAACCTTACGATAAGGAAATCCCACAAAACCATATCAAAGGCCTTTCTAATATCCAATTTGGCACAAAAGAAGATGTTACTAGCCATTACATTGAATTCCTTCAGCAATTCAGAGGAAAGAATGACATTATTAGAAAAAAATATATTGTTAATGAAACCTGTTTGACTTCTAGATATGAGGCAAAATACCCTTCAAACGATTAGCTAAGAGCTTAGTAATGATATAATAAAACACATTACATAAAGATATGTGTCAGAAGTCAGTAATATTTTTGGCGTGAGAGCATTTAGGAATTAAAGCTATGGCAGTAGCTTTAGCACGCCTGGGAAGGTGTCCCCGGTTAACAAAAGTCTTAACAGCATTGTAAACATGAAGACCGATGTTATCCCACAAAGATTTATAAAATTCAAAAGTAAAACCATCAGGACCAGACATGGAAGACATCAAACCTCCAAAAACCACAGCTTTAATATCTGAATCAGAAAAAGGAGCAATAAGATAATCTATGAGGTAGGAAGGGATAGAGTTTCCACTATGAAGATCAACCAGGTGGTCCAAAACTAATTTAGGAGAGTTGTAGATATTTTTAAGTATTCAATAGCAGCAAGAACAATGTCATCATGTGAAGTGAAGTGACCCTCACTAGTATTAAGCTAAATAATTATACTGGAATTATTATGGGATTTAATCCTGGCATATAAAAAGCCCAGGTCATCTTCCCCAGAGGAGAGCCATTTGGCTTTGGCCGCTGAATAATCCAGCTACTCCATGCAGCCTGGAGAAAAGGAAGAGAGGAGTTAATACTTTTTAAGGTCTCATTGAGGTTTGAGTCAAGCAGGTTACTATGAAGCATAAGCAGATAATTCCTCTGGCGGCTATGAAGCTCTGTAATTCTGGAGGAAATGAAGTTAAAAGAAGATCAATCCTGACTCTTAATGAAATTCTTACGGTGTTGGAGCCTAGGGTTAAAAACTTTAATAGAACTCCCATTAAAACTAGCACAGAAAGTAATAATGACTCCATCCAAAAAATTTTCAAGGTTGGTCCAATAGTTTTTAAAAATAAATATGTGATATTTATGGGAGGGGTCTCAAAGAAAAGAAGAAGCGGTGAGTGGTCAGAGTAGTGGGGCGGTTCCACCTTATAGGAGGAAGGAAAATTATCAAACCAAAGATGGTTGACAAACATTCTTTCTAATTTAACGTGTATAGGATTATTAATCCTCTGGTTGAACCATGTGTAAAACAAACAAGTAGAGGCTAAATCCAGCATACCTGATATAAACACCCAATTATTCAATTCAACAAACCTGCTGAAATAAATAGGGTTTCCTCCATATTTATCTTTCGCCTCTCAACAACAGTTAAAATACCCATGATAATCCAAGGTGAAGAAATAGAGTAAGCCAATCTAGTTAACAACTGCCAAAGCGGAGCACAATTCGAAGGAGAATTGGTCGCATAGACAACAGTCAAGAGAAAGGGAGGCAGAGCGCCAGTGGACAAAGTTCCATGAATCAGTTGAGGGTGAGCAATAATAGGGGTGAAGGAGAAAACAGCCAAATTCCATTTTATCCAAATCCTCCCCATACCAGATAAATTAATTTATTACAACATAGCACATTAGGAAAAATGAGATGAGAGTTTACGAACCAGTTGTCATCCAAAGCAGAGCTAGGGATCTTAGCTTCCAGAATATAAAACATGTCCAAGTGATGAGAGCAGATCAGTTGTTTGCAGGATAAAACTTTATCGGGAGCTTTAAAGCCCCAGACATTCCATTAACCAATGAGAGGAAGGGTCATTTTGATTTAAAAGAAGGGGGCGCCTTCTTAGTGCCTTTGGCTTTTGAAGTTTTGGATGATGGAGCTTACAAAGTTTTAGAAACTTCAAAAGCCATATCAAGAGGACTTTACGACTGATCTGTAAGTTCTTATTGTTGCAAAATATCAAATTTGTTAGGGGAGATGACCTGAGTCTTGGTGAAAAAAGAGCCCACAACCTTGTTTGGAAGATTATGAGCTATAGGTGGAATGACCAGAAAGGACAGGGGGCAATAAATGGGGGGAAGAAGGGCTGTTAGAAGAAGAAGCTTCTTAAGTGGGAGAATTTAAATTGAGAATAAGCAAACCTATGTTAGGTACCTCAGGAAAAGGGTTGCCAAGAGGGAAGAGAGCATGTAGGGTGGCCAGGGGAGGATGAGCTAGCATATAGGAGGAAGAGGAGATAGTGGGGGGAGGGTGAGGTAAGTCACCAATAAGATGGGAGGGGACAAGGGAAGGCACAAGAGGTAGAGGGGATTGGGCATCGATGGAGGAGGAGATAGGCGCTTTAGAAGGGGGAAGTGAACAGGCAGCAACAACGGAGGGGTTTGGGGTGTTGTGAGAAAGCAAAGATGGAGCAGGGTTATAATGGATAGTAGGGGAGGAGAGCTGGAGGGTTGAACTCTAGAGGTGCTTCTACCATGAAGTTGTTGGGGTAAAGGAGCTTTTGGCTAAGGGTTAAAATTACAAAGGTTTGATAGGTTAACAATAGAGCCATAGCCCGAGCAAGGAGTGGGCTTCCAATCATAATGAACTTTAAGATATACTTCATCTCTATCAAGAGAAATAGGAATCTCTTTTAGAATCGAGGAGGTACTAGAAGTTATGACACATACCTTGACAAAAGTGAGGCGGGTTTTCCTCGCAATGAGAGCATCCACCGCCAACGGGTAGCCAACAAAGCTATCAATCTTTGAGATCCCATGAGGGTTCCAAATAGCTAATGGAAGGTCCATAATCTTAATCCAAATGGGGATGGAGCTGAACTCATCTCATTTCGGTTTGAACTTAGGCCTCCACTTCTGGAGGATGAAGGGTCTACCGAAAAAGAATCAGGGTCCTACAATCTGTGCAACATCAAAGACTTCAGGAGCGGAGAACTTGAAGACGAAAAAACCATTATTCAATGATAACAGGTCAATCGAGCTTTCAGGAGACCATAACTTCTTAATGGCATTGAGGAAACTTAGATATGTAGGACGAGGGCCAATATAATATCCAACCAGAGATAAGCTACAATCAGGAGCACCAAAAGCTAGACCTTCCGCTAAAAAAGGAATTTTGGCGGTAGGAGGGTTAAAGGAGAGGGAAAACCTGTCAGCCACCGGTTCATGTTGGGTTAGGTTAGAGTGAAATTTAGGTTAGAAGGTGCAGAGATGAGAGGGCAGGATCTCCCGGGGGGCGGGAATCACTAAGGTAAGAAGTAGAAGACATAAAGAGAAAGAGGGTGAGGGGTGAGAAGCCCCCATATGGTGGCTAGAAGCTGAAAGGAGAGGTGACAGGACAAGAAGGAGCAAAATCCTAGCAGAGCTCCCGCACTTTTAAGTGCAGAAAAAAAATTGCACAATTCATTGTTGGAGATGAAAAACCACCTTCAAACAGAAAAAATCCTAATTTTTTTTGTCAGCGTGATTTCAGAATTGAAGATAATGCTTTGACTCTTTTTTTCAAAATATTTATCTGATCGGGCCGGCCACATCGGGTCGCATGGTAGTAAAAATCTTCACTTAATTGAATCATGTCTTTGAATCGTGCATTAGTAAAAATATTCACCTCGCAACAAAAAATAGTTTAATTCTAAAAATAGGTGCCGAGTAAATTCAGAGGACATCCAAAAATCAATAAAAATATGTCACATCACCCCAAAAATATACTAGGAGCTTAAGCGAATGGTAGTAGTCCCACTTAGGGGTGTAAACGAGTCGAGTATTTGCCTATCAAGCTTCGCTTGTTTAATCCTTAATGAGCTCATGCTCGAGCTCGAGATCGAGTTCGAGCTCGATAAGTGGGCTCGAGATCAACTTGTTTAGGAAATACCAAGCTCGAGCTCGACTCGAAAGCTCGAGCTCGTTTGAAAAGCTCGAGCTCGATTGAAAAATTGTAGCTACGAATAGTTTTTTTTTTTTTTTATAAAATAAGCTTTCATATATTATAAAAAAATAATATATATATATATATATATATATATATATACACCTTATTACGGTCTTCGAGATTGATAGACGGGACTGCACAACGCATTGGTTTGTATAGAGGCTTGTTAACAAGTCGAGTTCGAGCCTGCTGATGAGCCGGCTCGGCTCACTTACACCGCTAGTCCCACTCGAGCTACTTCCGGACTCCGCAGTAAATAATTTCTTGGCTACACAACTCTCCTTGGCCTATTGGTTGAGAGCTAAGGCTTCTAACTAAGAGGTCTAAGATTCGAGTAAGGTTCGAGTCTCTGTGTATGCGTTGTGTGTATGAATTTGCCATAAATAGCCTAAATGTCCCAAAAAAAAAAAAATTTTCTCTGCTTACGGACCCGCCTCTACCATCGTTACAGTACCCGCCCTTCGTCTCCTTTAAAAAACACGAAAACCCTTATCGTGCTTACTCCAGTCGACGCCGCTCAAGCCCCTCTTCTCCCAGCACAAGATGGCATCAGCCGAAGCTTGCCTTGGCTCAGTGGATCACTCACAGGTTTCTTCTCCTCTCCTACACACTCGGCCACCACTTGCTTTGATATTCTTCTTTATCTCTTACGGTTATCTCTGTCTACTATTTCGAATTTAAAGGAACGGGAGCCTTTTTGTCTTCTGACATGTTGACGGAATTTGACTTAATCCCTTTGCCTTCTTTGAGTCCATGCGACGAACAAGCCTTTTGTCTTCTCGTAATGAACCCTTCGCCTACCGTATCACGAATCCTCATGTTCGACCCTTTGTCTCTTAGGCAACGGAGCCGGATGCCGCCAGTTCAGGACATTACTTATTATTTTCTGCTTTCATGATTTTGAATTGATGAATGTTGCTTCTTGCTTTCAGTGTCATTTTCTTTTTTTTTTATCCCTCCTTGCTTCCTGCAAGGAATGCCTGTGGAGAGGATAATCATTATTTTAGAGCTGGCAGTGGAAAAATAAGCAAAACGATCTAGCACTTTTATATATGCTATTATTTTATCTTGTTATGTAACAATTTACTGCTCTTCAGCATGATTTGTCAAAACTAACACCTGAAGTCGAAACAGAAATCATGATCTCTTTTGGCAAGTCTATATGGCATTCAATTGCCCTGCTTAACCTCTGCGTTTGCTGATTATCTGTCTGTTGATCACCAATGGCAACTTTTTTCTTACGGTATGCATCACCAACTTCTGTTGCAAACGCTGAAGCCAGAAAAAATAGATTGTTGGTGCCCGTCTCACTTGGTGTTTGCAGAAAAGGAAATATCCCTCTCACGCGACCTGTGTATGCTGAAAGACGATGCAGAAGTTGTAGAAAGTTTTTGTGTGACGCTTCAAATGATTCTTTACAAAACCGCACATCTGAAATGTTTACAGGTGTAGCGAGAAGCACCAAGGAAGAGGCACAGCCAGTATTGGAGATGACTTCTGATTTTGAGAAGCAAAACAAGGGATACTCACTTTTGTTTAGAACGGAATTTGATGGGTTGGTCAAGGTGTTTGTGGGAGCCATTAAAATGAAATATACCGTTTGCATTGAAGTTCAATCCTTACCCCAATCTTTGACCAGTCATAATTTGATACTCTTCTGGGGCATGTTCAGATCTGATTCCTTGCCATTTCATGGTCCAGATTCCCACAGTTCAGTTTTACCTACAACGAAGTTCAAACCGGAAGCAAGTCAACATCTCATGAAGACACCATTTGTGCGGGACTCATGTAGGCACATTCTCGTGCTAGATTTTGATCAAAATGATGTCCCTTTTTACCTCTCATTCTTTCTTCAGTCTGATGGCACTGGCCAAGAACGAACGATAAGAACGCACAGAAAAACAAACTTCTGCGTGCCTGTTGGTTTAGGCCCAGGGTATCCTATGGCCTTGGGTGTTTCCTCATCCAATGATGGATTAGCCAACTTTTCTCTTTTTTCAAGGAACGCAAAGAGTGTAGTTTTGTGCTTCTACAAGAGCAAAACAAGTGAACCTTCTTTGGAAATTGATTTGGATCCATATGTTAATCACACTGGCGATATTTGGCATGTTTCAGTCCATAGTATCACAAATTATATCGGCTATGGTTATCGCTGTAAAGGAGATATTTCTTGGGATGGAGGAAGTAGTTCCAATGCTCATCATGTTCTTTTGGATCCATATGCTAAGTCGATTGGAAACCTTTCTTCTGATCAAGGTGAATCAGCATGTATGGTTAAGTGTCTTGGCTATCTACGGAAGGAACCTAATTTTGATTGGAACGGTGATACCCATCCACAAATACCAATGGAAAAGCTGATCATATACCGTTTAAATGTCAGACAGTTTACAAAGAGTGAATCTAGTGAATTGGCTATAAATGTTGCTGGAACTTTTGCTGGTGTAGTTAAGAAAGTGCAGCATTTGATAAATCTTGGAATTAATGCTGTGCTGTTAGAACCGGTTTTTTCCTTTGATAAGAAGAGAGGCCCTTATTTCCCTTATCACTTCTTTTCGCCAATGAGTATATATGGCGGTGTGGATGAAAGCATATCTTCTGTGTATTCCATGAAGGAAATGGTTAAGATACTGCATTCACATGGAATTGAAGTTCTCCTGGAAGTTGTTTTCACTCATACTTGTGAGGTGGGGGATTCCGATAGCCAAATAATATCACTTCTTGGAATTGATAATCCGTCATACTATATTGTTGATGGAAATGTTCATTTAGAAAATTGCAGTGCATTAAAATGCAATGACCCTATTGTTCAACAGATGATTTTAGATAGTCTCCATCATTGGGTGACTGAATTTCATGTTGATGGATTTTGTTTCATTAACTCTTCAAGCTTGCTTCAAGGTTCTAACGGTGACCATTTACCTCGCCCACCTCTAGTTGAAGATATTGCCTTTGACCCTTTGCTCTCGGAAACAAAGATCATATCAGATTGTTGGTCACCTATTGACATGTCATATAAATATGCCATTTTCCCACACTGGCAAAGGTGGGCTGAGATGAACTCAAAATATTTCCTTGATGTAAGAAACTTCTTAAGAGGTCAAGGGCTACTTAGTCATCTTGCCACCCGACTTTGTGGAAGTGGAGATATTTTCACAGCTTCTAGGGGACCTGCTTATTCATTTAACTATATCACAAAAAATGCTGGTCTTACTCTTGTTGATTTGGTCAGCTTCAGTGGTGCTGATCTTGCTTCAGAGTTGAGCTGGAACTGTGGTGTAGAAGGTCCCACTGAAAAAAATTCTGTCCTTGAAATAAGACTTAGACAAGTAAGGAACTTCTTGTTCATCTTATTTATTTCACTAGGTGTTCCTGTCATAAACATGGGAGATGAGTGTGGCTACTCTACTGGCGGGTTACCATTTTACGATAATAGGGTGCCTATTGATTGGAAAAGTCTTAGAACTGGATTTAGCATACAAATTACAAAGTTTGTTGCATTTCTTGCTTCACTCAGGAATCGAAGAAGTGATGTTTTCCAAAGGAAGATATTTTATAAAGCTGAAAATATAACCTGGTATGGAAGTAATCTATCTCTACCTAAATGGGAGGATCCATCCTGCAAGTTCCTTGCCATGGAGTTAAAGGCTGAAAAGGATGTCAAATCACGAAATTCATATAATGGAGACTTATTTATTACCATCAATGCTAGTGATCTCCCGGAACTGGTAACTTTGCCCGAATCATCAGCAGGATATGTCTGGTTTCGTCTGGTTGATACTTCTCTTCCTTATCCATATTTTTTCTCAAGTGATTCTAATCCAAATTCTCAAAAGAATGCAGGGTTATCTTCTTATGAACTAAAGCCACATACCTGTGCCTTATTTGAAGCAAAAATTTTCAATATTTGAGCTTCTATGGCCTTTAACTACTCTACTGTTCTTCAGTTTAGCGAGTAATTATATATTCTCTCAAAATTGCAAGATAATGACCCTATTTGATCTTTTCCTAATAACCCATTGGGCGTGTTCTTGTTATGGACGTATGGCCCAGTTGTAAGATTGTGGTGAAATAAGCTGTCTTTATGATTTGATTCTTTTCCACGTGGGTACCAGGTATGTATTTAGTAAAATGGTAGCCTGTACAAGTAATTTAGCTTCTCTGATGCCACTTGCTTATTTTTCTTTAACGACAACCAATAAGCATAATTTTTTACTTTGACATCTTTATCATTAGTGTTTTCAATTCTAGGGTTGATAAGTGTTACTCGAGCTGGGCTTATTCATTTCAGGAAGAAATACTTGCACCGACAGTCAGGAGGTAACTTTTTCAGGCCAATGTGGTTTTCCGTGTAGTTCTGGAAGTTTTTTTTCAGGGTGAATTTATTTATAATGTTTAATGACAAGAATTAAAATAATTAATTAGCGAGCCTCGTGGGATTATAGTGGATAATTTTTGTAAGAACTTGTGTAGTCATCGCTAATGGTCGTTTTTTTTCCTACTAGATGCTGTCACCACAACCGTTAAAATTTCTCCAGCAACTAATGTTTTTTCTCGATGCTTATTTCTTTAAGTTTTTTTTTTTAAACTCTCTTTTAATGATATTGAAATAAATGTCCATTATTCATTTCCTTTATAATATGTTCATTTCATTATCCTTTATTAAAGACCATACTTAATTTAGCTCTAGTCAGTCAATTCAGCTACGAAGAAGTCTTGACCAGCTTATTCTTTGCAATATATATTATATATATATATGCATCTTCTATTCTATTCTCTATAGGCAAATGGAATGCTTTCTACATGCAACACTTTGAGACATCCCACGTTACGTTGTTATTGGAATTGGAATTCAAATTGTGACCATAGACCCAATCTAAGCCCAAATAGGTTGATTATGGTTTAATCAAAAGCTTGTTTAAACATCAAGTGATTTTTTTTTTTTTGAACATTTAGGAACACTACCGTTGTTAGGTCCCAAGTCCTACATGAGAAATGTAGAGGGTTGTATTAGGTAGTCGACAGCCAGTGTAAAATTTGTCGAATAATCATGACATGAATCCTTAAAAATTATGTTAATGCTAGGGTGTCCCCTGAAAGTTACGCGCTGTATGACCTGAATATAGTGACAAGTGTGTAAGGGTCGCTGCACTAGCTCCCAGGTGCATTGTTAAATAGGCAAGAGTTCCACATTGAGGACAGATGTGGGTAAAGAAACTAGTCTATGAAACTAAAATTAGGATAGAAACTTGGATCATAGGCTCTCTTACAGGAAAATTAATGAAATTAACAGATATTATGATTCATAGAAAGATAAATATTATGTGCATTCATGAAATTCAATGGGTTAGAGAAAAAACCAAGGAGATTAATAATTTAGGATATAAATTATAGTATTCGGATATGAGTCGTATTAGAAATGGTGTAGATGTGATTATAGATAAGAGTTTGAATGATAATGTTATAAAAATTAACAAAATTAGAGATAGAATTATAGCTTTAAAAATTGTTGTTGATGCTAAGATTGTTAATATTATAAGTGTTTATGCTACTCAAGTAGGTTTAGATATGAGTTCAAAATTAAAATTTTGGAATGACTAAGAAGAATTAATACAAAATATACCTCTTGAAAAAAGTATTTTTATTGGAGGAGATTTAAATGGACATGTTGGTAAATAAGTAGATTTTAAAAGCATCCATAATAATCATGGGTTCGGAATGACAAATGAAGGTGGTAAGACTATATTAAATTTTTCTTTAGCTTATGACTTCTTAATATCTAATACCTTATTTAAGAAAAGAGATGAACATCGTATCACTTATAAAAATGAATATACTAAAACACAGATTTATTATTTCTTATAAGAAAATTAGATCGTTTAGATTGCAAAGATTGTAAAGTTATTCTGAGAGAAAAATTATATACCCAACATCGATTATTAGTTTTGGAGTTTAAGATAAATGACCAAAAAATAAAAAATAAGTAAAACGATTTTCTAGGATTAGATGGGGTATTTTAAGAAAATTAATAAAAGTATTTTTGTGAGTAAGATTTTAGATCTTAAAATTCTATTTGTGCATGAGGATGTTAATATTATGTGAGAAAAAGTGGTTGTGATATTAAAAATATTATAAAAGATGTGCTTCAAATTTTGAAAGGTAAAACTCCTTATAATACAAATAGTTGATGGTGGAATCCAAATGTGCAAGAAAATATAAAAAATAAAAAAATTTATTATAAAAATTGGTTTAGATCTAAAAATTTTGATGATTGAAAAAACTATAAAGAGGCTCATAAGAAATCTAAGAAAGCTATTTGTGATACAAAAATCTTAGCTTTTAATGATTTATATAATAAATTAGATACTAAATAGGGAGAAAGATATATATGCATAAATTAGCCAAACAAAGATATATGAGTAATAAAGATTTAGTTCAAGTGAAGTGTATTAAATATGGAGATAAAAAATTATTTTTCTTAGAAGACAATATTCAACAAAGGTGGATGAGGTATTTTGCTAAACATTTTAATGAAGAATGTGAAAATACGATTTACTTTAGTGACTTTATCACCCTAAATGAAAATAAAGATTTTTATTTTTATCAATATATAAGTAAAATCGAAGTTAGAGAGATTTTAAAGAAAATGAAATGTGAAAAAGCTATTGGACCTGATGATATTGCAATAGAGATGTGGAAATGCTTAGGAGAAGAAGAAATTTCTTAGCTCATTAAACTTTTTCAATATTATTTTGAAGACTAAAAAGATGTCAGATCAGTGGAGAATGAGTGTGTTAATTCATATTTTTAAGAATAAAGTTGATGCATAGAAGTGTGCAAATTATAGAGGAATTAAGTTAATGTGTCATACTTTAAAACTTTGGGAGCGAGTTATGGAGCGTAGGTTGTGACGTGATACTAATGTTTCTCAAAATCATTTTGGATTCATGCCGGGTAGGACTATTATGGAAGCCATACATTTATTGAGAGGTTTGATGGAGAAATATAGAGAGAATAAGAAGGATCTATATATGATATTTATTGATTTAGAGAAAGCATATGATGTTCTAATTGAAGTGCTATAGACAGTTCTTGAAAAGAAAGGAGTTAATAATTCTTATATTCAAATAATTAAAGATATTTATGTATGAGCTATTACTTGTATTCATACACAAGTTGGTTTGACCAAGTATTTTCCTATTTCGGTTGGATTATATCAAGGATCAGCATTAAGTCCATATCTTTTTGCTTTAGTCATGAATGTTCTCACTAGACATTTGCAAGAGAATGTACCTTGGTGTATACTTTTTGTTGATGATATTCTTCTTGTTGATAAGACTAGAGAGGGAGTTGAAGGTAAATTCGAATTATGGAGGTCAACTTTAGAGTCTAAAGGTTTTCGCTTGAGTATATCTAAAACTGAATATGTGGAGTGTAATTTTAGTAGCAATAATCCTAGTGATGGGATTGTGACTTTGGACGATCAAGTCATTAATAAGAGTACACATTTTAGATATATTGGATCTATTGTTCAGAGTGATGGTGAAATTGATGGGGATATTATCAGCAGAATTCAGGTTGGATGGTTGAAGTGGAGGAATGGATCAGGCTTATTGTGTGATAGAAAGGTCCCCCTCAAACTTAAGAAAAAATTCTATAAGATGGTGGTGAGACCTGTAATGCTTTATTGTGCCGAATGTTGGCCATTAAAAGAGAAGCATAATACTAAGTTAAGTGTTGCAGAGATGTGGATGCTTAGGTGGATGAGTGGCTTGACCCTTAGAGATAGGATAAGAAATGAGCATATACGTGAAAAGGTTGGAGTATCTCCAATGAAAGATAAGATTAGAGAGAGTCTCCTTAGATGGTTTGGTCACATTAAACAGAGGCCTTCCGATAACCCAGTTAGGAAAGTTGAGGTATTAGATTTAACTTATGTTAAGAAAGGTAGAGGTAGACCTAAAAAGACTGTTAAAAAAATATTAGAAATGATATTTCTTTATTAGATTTAAATGAGAATTTGACTTTTAACCTGACATAATGATGAAAAAAAAAGATTCATATAGCCGACCCCACGTAGTAGAACTTTTATTACGTCTGGTGTAAGGACGTAGAAGAACATCCGGTTGGAGGCAAAATCCTGCCAAAAAACTCGGTATTTGCTTGGTACAACTAGGTATTATTTGATATTAACGAGGAATACCTCTCTTTGAAGACCAATACCGAGTTATACCGAGCTGTACCGAGAAATACCGAGTTGTACTGAGTTTTTCTAGGAAAAACTCGGTACAACTTTTGTATAACTCGGTATTTCTCAATTTAGCTCGGTATAACTCGGTATTGGGTCTTCAAATGATGGTATTCCTCGTTATTGTTTGGTATTACTCGGTATTTGCTCGGTACAACTCATTTTTTGGCAGGATTTGGCCTCCGACCGGACGTTTCTCTGCGTCTGGTCGGAGGACGTAATAATTGTGGGATAAAGGCTTGATATTGTTGTTGTTGGAACATTTAGGCCAATTAAAACAAACTTGAAAGTTTTTTAGGGATGTTAAGCCTTTATAAATTAGCCCATGACTAATCAAGAGGGGGGTTGAATTGGTATAAAAAAATTTAAATATCAAAACACAATATTAAAATAAAAACCAATATTCACCACAAAGAAAATTAAAATGTGAAAATTAAATGTAGAAATAATAAAGGAAAGAACACATCAGATTTATAGTGGTTCGGTCAAACCTTGACCTACGTCCACTCCTCAGAGGCACCTTCCGAGTATTGTACTAAACTCAATGTCTCTCCTTTAGCCTCCACAGCTAGGCGGAGAAGCCTTTACAAAATTACTTACACCTTCCCTGGTGCGATGGAGTAGTCAGGTCCTTTCACACCAAAGAGATTTTTTTCTTCACAAAACTTTCCTCAAGACGAGCCTTGAATCCGATGGTACTAAGATGCAAGCTCGCTGGAGCAACCGTGTGGAACCCCCTCCACACTCCCTTGAAACCCCCTCTAATGATCTTCTCCCTCACTCAAATTCCACCATTTCCTCTCTCCCTTTCAAGCTCTCTCTTCAAGTTTTCTCTAGAAGAAACGAAGCCTCAATGGCTGCCAAAGACATATACTAAGTGCATTGTCAAAGTTTAAATAGAAGAGCTCGAAACAAGCTCATTAATTGCAACTTGTCAACTTTATCTTCCAGGACGATATGAATATCGTCCTGTACGATTAGTGCAAATTAAGATCTTCAGCCAAGATGATTTGTGATGATCAGAAGGTTTTTGTTCATATTGACTAGGCTGATAGTATATCGTCATGTACGATTAGTTCAAATTAGCACATATCGTCCAGAACATCGCCTTGGGTAGAAGCTATCCGATATGTGATCATCCAGGAACAACTATGTTTTTTGAATTGATCGTCCTGGCCGATCCTGCGATAAGGCCCCACTGACAACAAACTTGAGTTTTAAACCTATAAGAGAGTAGAATTAAATGTAACTGCTTATGGTCTTCTTCTTTTTTTTTTTTAAAGAATGCTAAAATTGCATTAAAAAGAAAAACCAAAGCAGCCTCCTAGATACAAACTACTGAAAAGAGAGAGCTCTCAAACAATCCTCCTTTAACAAATCACAAAAGGAGGAAGGCAGCTCACTCTCACAAAACAATTCCCACACAAAGTCAGAAATAAGAGCATGATTAGCACAAAAATCGCCTAATCTATTATAGCTACGGTTAACCCAATGAAAAACCACATTATTTACCTTATTAAGAAATGAAGAGTCTTCAAGATTCAATCCCCAATCTGATTTCTTCGGTATACTGTGCAGCTTGTGAAGAAATTCTATGACATTTTTATTGTCTCCTTCAACTATAATTCCACCAATATTATTGAATCTGTCACTTAGTTGAAAGGAAAAATAGAACATTGATAGAAGATGCCAGAGCAATGTTGGCAGAATACTCTCTTCCTAAATATTTTTGGGCTGAGGCGGTTAGCACTGCATGTTATGTTCTGAATAGGGTGAATGTGAGATCAAATTTAAATAAAACACCCTATGAGTTACTAAAAGGTAGAACACCAAATTTGTCTCATTTGCATGTTTTTGGTTGCAAGGTGTTCATTCATAACAATGGAAAATTTGTCTTAGAAAAATTTGATCGAAAATCAGATGAAGGAATTTTTGTTGGATATTCAAGTGTTGGAAAATCTTATAGGGTATTCAACAAAAGAACTTTAGTTATTGAAGAAATCACACATGTTGTATTTGATGAATCTGGAAATTTAGAAGGGCCAAATAGTGTTGAAGAAGAAATTGAGGAAAACTCCCAAAAGATTGATAGATTAAACTTGGAAGAAAACTTTGAAAGAGAAAATCCTTTGCCTAGAGATTTGAGATTTTCTAAAAACCACCCAAGAGAATTGATTATAGGAGAACCTAATGAGGGTGTTAGAACTAGGCGTGGATTAAACAAGGAAGTCAATCATTCAGCCTTTATTTCAATAATAGAACCCACTAATATTGATCAAGCACTTTCTGATGAATTTTGGATATTGGCCATGCAAGAAGAGTTAAATCAATTTGTAAGAAATAAAGTTTGGGAATTAACTACAAGGCCAAAAGATCAAAGTGTTGTTGGAACAAAGTGGGTGTTCAAAAATAAAATGAATGACTCAGGAGTAGTCATTAGAAATAAGGCTAGATTAGTTGCTAAGGGGTATAATCAAATTGAAGGAATTGATTTTGAGGAGACTTTTGCCCCTGTAGCAAGACTTGAAGCAATTAGGGTTTTACTTGCCTTTGCCTATTTTAAAAGTTTTAAATTGTTTCAAATGGATGTCAAAAGTGCCTTTCTGAATGGTATTATTGAAGAAGATGTTTATGTAGAACAACCTCCTGGATTTGAAAATTCAAAATACCCAAATCATGTTTTTAAGTTAAAAAAGGCATTATATGGATTAAAACAGGCACCTAGGGCTTGGTATGAGAGATTGAGCACTTTCCTACTTGAAAGATCTTTTGAAAAAGGAAGTGTGGATACAACTCTCTTCTTAAAGAAATTTGGAAAGGAAATACTCATTGTTCAAATTTATGTGGATGATATCATCTTTGGATCTACAAATAAAAATCTTTGTGATGATTTTTCAAATGCAATGAGTAGTGAATTTGAAATGAGTCTAATGAGAGATTTAAATTACTTTCTAGGTTTTAGCATCAAGCAACTTGAGGAAGGGACATTTCTTAGTCAAACCAAATATATTAAGGACATCCTCAAGAAATATGAAATGGACAATGCTAAACCTGTTAGTACACCAATGAGTTCCTCAGTTCAGTTAGATAAGGACCTTAAGGGAAAATCTGTTGATCAAAAGAAATATAGAGGGATTATTGGATCTTTGCTTTACTTGACTGCTAGCCGACCAGATATTATGTTCAGTGTTTGCTTATGTGCTAGATTTCAATCAGATCCAAAAGAATCACATTTGACAGCAGTGAAAAGGATTTTAAGATACTTACTAGGAACTCAAAACTTAGGAATTTGGTATCCTAAGTTTAGCTCTTCATTTGAAATTATTGGTTATTCAGATTCTGACTTTGCAGGCTGTAGAGTGGATAGGAAAAGCACTTCTGGAACATGTCAATTCATTGGAAATTCATTAGTTTCTTGGTCCAGTAGAAAACAAAATTCAGTAGCCCTATCTACTGCAGAAGCAGAATACATTGCATTAGGAAGTTGTGTGGCACAAGTACTTTGGTTAAAACAACAGTTGATTGATTTAGGATTATCTGTAGGCACTATTCCAATTTATTGTGACAATACTAGTGCTATTTGCATTTCCAAAAATCCTATTCAACATTCTAGAACCAAACACATAGATATAAGACATCATTTCATAAGGGATCATGTATCCAAAGGAGAAATTGAACTCACACATGTTTCAACTGAAAATCAACTTGCAGACATTTTTACAAAACCTTTAGCCCTTGATACCTTCAGTACTTTAAGAACAAGGCTAGGTGTTATTGATTTAAATGCCTAAACAAAATGTCTTTGCAACATTGATGTTTATGTTTTGTTTTTGATTTTGTGAATTTTTGTGTGTTTTGAATGAATTTGCTTTTGAGTGTAAGTTTTTTATTGTATGTTTTCTGTGTTTTATAGTTTGGTTTGATTTTCTTAAATTAAAATTCAAAAATTCAAAAATTGGAGGAAATCGTCCGGGACGACTTTTGGTTCGTACGGGACGATGTGTGAAAAGTTGGTTTGCGTGCATTTTAACCGTTTTGAGAGCAGTTTTTAATTAAATCGTCTGTACGATATAAATATCGTCCAGGACGAACCTTTTCATTTTCTCAAACGTCGGGACGATTGAATGCAGCGGTTGAGTGGATAAGACAGTTTTTAATATGGATTTTCATCTTGTACGAAAATTTGGTTCGTCCAGACGAATATGATCGTTTCAGTTGTAGGGGAACGGTTTTCAAAAGACATTTGAAATAGTTACTTTTGAATCGTCTGTTACGAACTTTTCGTTTCGTTGTACGATCGGTCAAGTCAAAAGTCTTGTTACGAAAAGGTCGCATCGTAAGTTGTGTTGATTACGAAAAGCCGTTACATTTGGACGAATTGATCGTCTGTACGAAATAATTTCTTCAGAAACGAACGTGATTGTCCAGAGAACTATTTTTCGCTCCAGCGACGAACGTATCGTTTTCTTAAATATGAAGGCTTTCTAACTAACATCACACTTTCAAACTTCTCTTTCATCCCTTTCTACTTCATTATGTGCAATGGCCTCCTCAAGCAAAAGACAAAAGGTATTAGGTGAAGAAGCCCATATAGAAATGCCTTAGAAACTATCCTTTGTAAGGCAAATGAGGAATCACTTTCCTCGTTTTGCTTCCCGCAAAAATCACTCCATCTCGCAACTTAATTCAAAAGCGAGATAATTTAAGCTAGTAATACACCTTTTTTGACACTCAAACCTAATTCCATTTCATACTCTTCTCTCGCCATCTCACAACAAGCAAACTTTTCTCTACTTTCTAGCCAACATGATGTTATCAACTCTGACACTCTTGCATTAGATCCTTTGTCTTCAAGCAACAAGTAGAAATCACTAAGCATGACATTGTGCATTTCTAAACCTTAGGACTGAAGGATTATAGCACATACATCTAATTGTGAAACATATTTAGATGGGAATGAAGTCAATCATACAATTAGAAAAAGTGGTTAAACTATCATGTGTGCTAGAGTTTCTGGGATGACCAAAAATGCCCCAGTATCATCCAGCATATCCTTAGATCTTCAATCATCCTAAAAGCTGGATGAATAGGATAAACAATACCCTCTCCTATCTGTTCTAACCTTTTTTAATTATGTCAGTCACCCTATCGACAAAGACCCAAACTCATCATAGATCATCTTCTATGGGCTTCAGGAAATAAGGACATGTGAACAGAAGAGGAAAAAGAATATTTTCTTTGGGACATTTAATTACCTACATTTTGGAGAGAAAATATAATTTGGTGAATCCTGATGAAGATATGAAGAGCCAGTTTATATATTAATGATGCATCTTCAGATTGCTCTTCAGGGAGGAAAAAAGAGAAAAGAAAAAGCACATGCCAGTGTTCAAAGAAGAAGAAGAGAGAGCGCAAACCTCTGCACCTCAGTCAGATTATCAGAATCGATTTATGATTGAGAGATTTATAGATTAGAGACTCATATTGATCAAAGGTTTGATCAATTTTGATGCTCAACTTGATGCAGCAACAAACAGACATTGGTATTAAAATAGAAATGAAGTACATGATATCAATCCAATGTAATGTTGATGGCCTCTACCTCTTAACCTTTTCAGGTGCATTCCTCCTTCCTCCTCCTCCACGAGAACAGTAGAGATGAATTTATGTGTGTTTTGTTGTACTCGTGTTGTATTTTTTTTTTTTGTTTTTTTGTAGTTAAGTCTCATAGTTATGTCTTGTTATGTTAGGTTGTATGTTAAGTGTTTGTTTGTTGTCTAAGTTGTGTTTAGATATTTGTATGAAATGTGTAATCTTTCATAAATCAATGCATTTCGTACTTGTTTCAATGTTGATTTGTTATTGAAATGTGGTTAATTTTATGAATTTCTATAGTATTATTTAATCTTCATTAGTGCTTAAATTAGATTGTAATTTGAGATTATCTACATTAGAAAATCTAGTCTTTCTAAATTTAAAGTTTTTATAACTTGTTGTAATTAGAACTTTTAATTCATGTCTATTCATTAGTACTACAATAAAAGTTAATATTATTATTGCAATTTAGATGTTTTCTTATTTTGTATTCCTTGCTCAAATAATATTTATGCACTTAGAAATATTTTGAATTTTAGATTATTGATTTTGGAAAGAATTGGTCTCAATTACTCTTGAAATTGTACAAAGAGTACAAAAATCAAAAGGAATGCGCAAAGGTTCGCAATATGAAAAAGAGGCACAAAATAGCCAATATCAAAAGATGCACAAAAATGTGCCCAAAAATTTGAAAAAGATGCGCAAAGCGCCACATGTGGTAATTCTCTTCTTTCCAAATTCTTTCAATCTCTTAATTCAAATTGATCTTATGTTCATTTATATTCTATTGAACTTTGAAATATAGAATTTTTCTTCATCTCTCTTGTAATGATTTTCTTATATTGAAATGTCTAAATTGAACATGTCTTTGCTAAATTCTTCTTACTTACAATGTATATCACTTTTTTTAAATTTTCTGAATTTCTATGATTTGACCTAATGTTTTATGTTTAAAATTGCATACCTTATATCAATTCACATTTAGATTTAAATTTCAAATGAATTTTCATACAATTACTTACATTTCTTGTCTATTTCTTCTTCACTTTTTTTTGTTGTCAAAAAAAGGGGGGAGAAATATATGTTTGTATGGTATTGTGTTTGTTGTATGTGTTTGTTTTTGATGTGTCTGAAAAATAAAAATTTTAAAAATTTTATTCTTGTTCTTAAATTGCCTCCTTATTATTGCTATTCTATCATCAATTCAGGGGGAGTTTAGGAGATTTGTTTAAATTGAAATCATACAAAAATAATTGTTTTTTGCCATCATCAAAAAAGGGGGAGATTGTTAAGATAGTTGCTATTTGCATGCATTTACATTTTTGCAAATTATGAAATTTTATGATTTCCAAACATATTGTTCAAAGTGTAGTGTTATCTCCTAACATTTTTGAGAGAATTGTATTTGCTCTTGTGTGTACTAACATTTCAGGAAAAAAAACTCCAGACTACGAAGACTTCAATATAAATAATCAGCATGAGATACCTTGAAATTTTGAAGCTTGCACTTTGCTTTAGATAAATCAAATTGAAAAGGGAGTGATTGTAATTGAGTGAATAAAAACATGCACACACAAATAAGGAGATCAATAATTTGTAATTGATCGTACAGGACGATTTTCGTTCGTACTGGACGATCAGACAGTTATACTACCATAACACTAGGTTGCATATGGAACGAATAGGAACTTGCTCGAAAATTTTTTTCTAAGTCTTATTCGTCCAGGACGAAATTTATCATCGTCCCAGGCGATGGGTTCACTGCAAAATTTTCGTCCAGACGAATTTTACCATTGTACGAGGCGACCAGTCCTCTGGAAAATTTTCGTACAGACGAAAATAAATATCGTACAGGACGATCAGCTCTCTGGAAATTTTTTCGTCCGAACGAAAACAAATCATCGTCCCAGGCGATGGGTTCACTGGAAAAAGTTCGTCCAGACGAAATAAATATTCGTCCAGGACGATCAGCTCTCTGGAAAATTTTCGTCCAGACGATCACATTTTCGTTCAAACGATAAACCGACTTAGAATAGTTTTCAGTAGTTTCTAGAACCGGCCTTGTAATAAAAGTTCGTACTGGACGAATATTGTTCGTACGGGACGATCATCTGTACGAAGACATTTCGTACACATATTCAAATAGGGTCGTTTCAGATCGTTTAAGTAAAATCGTCCAGGATGATCCACGATCGTACAGGATGATCCACTGCGTACAGAATTTAATACTTGCAGTTTTTGGGTGGTTTTTCTTGTCTTTTGTATAAATAGTCCAAATTAGACTGCCACCCAATCTTTTTGTCATTTGATCTTCGTGCCTATTGAGAGAATAGCCAAGGAGAGAGTGGAAGAGAGCATTCAAAGGAGGATTCCTACCATTGGAGCGAGAAGGCTTCACTTGGATTGCTAAGGTAAGAGTCTCTACTTGTGAAATTGGATTTCTTCACTCTTTTTCTTTCTTCCTTCTAGATTCTTGTGAGAAGATCTGTCAAGGAGATCCGGTTCTCTGCCGACACTTGGAGAGTGTGAAAGGACGAAGGGTTCTCTGCCCACACTAGGAGTGTGTGAAAGGACGAAGGGTTCTCTGCCCACACTAGGAGAGTGTGAAAGGATGAAGGGTTCTCTGCCCACACTAGGAGAGTGTGAAAGGACGGACGGTTCTCTGCCAACACTGGGTATTGTGTAAAAGGACGGACGGTTCTCTGCCGCACCGGGGAGTGGTGAAAAGAGTGTGTTGTAAAGGCTTCTCCGCCTTGCTGTGGGTGCAAAAGGAGAGTCACTATTGGTATTAGTGTAATACTCAGAGGGTGCCTCTGGGGAGTGGATGTAGGTCTGGTTATAGACCGAACCACTATAAATCTGGTGTCATTTACTTTACTGTTTTAACATTTCCACACTTTCTATTTCAGTTTTAAAAACTCTGTGGTTGAAAAATCTTTTTCTACAAAATTTAAAAGAGATTTTATTTCGGTTCAATAATTTTTAAAGAGGGGATCTTAAATTTTAATTTTTTTTAAAACTACCAATTCACCCCCCCCTCTTGGTAGCCTTGGGACACTCACTTAGGTTTAACGACCTAATTACTAGACTCAACACAGAGTAGGTGGAGAATGTGCTATACGTAGTATGCTCTCTTCCCCGCTCATAGCAGACAATGGATGAAATCTACTACCATCCAATTGAGGGGAATTAACATACGGCTCATGGATTTCAGTGGTTCTATTCTTTGATGCCTCAGTTGCGACAACGATTAGAGGATTCTTCTTTGATGCTTCGGCTCTTTTAACCCTTCGCCTCATACGACGAATCATATTGCGATGCTGAGACTTAGTAATCTCTGGGACGGTAGAAGATGACCCCACTTCGAAGTTTTCAAAGATTAGGGATTCAGCAACTACAAGGGACTTTACCTTAACCACAGCAGCTGACTGGGGATAAGCAAACGAGTGAATACTGAGGGTTTAGTAGCCGTAGGGGTAGCTACAGACCCACCCTCAACATTAATCTAGATAGGAGTTGATCGGACTGATTCTATGATTGGTGTCAACACTTCAGTTTGTGGTGCCCCAAAAGTAACTTGCAGATTATCGAATCCATACCCAAATTTGATCTGGTCACCCTCAATAGATTAGGCAGCGGTGATGTTGATGTTGAAGACTAATTTTCAAAATATATTATGTAATTCAAAGGTGATCCAAATCAGAAACTGGTTCTTCTGAGTTTATGTAGTGAATTTGATTGCTGATAGTCGCACTGATTTGAATGTAACTGAATTTTATTATAAGGATCAAATAGATTGAGGATTTTAGAAAGGAAATGGTCCAGTTAAGGACCCACACCAGAGGAATACAATCATAAAGTGCAGGTTTGGATATATATTTGATTGAAGACTTGAAGGGAAATCAGAGTTAGATTAAGAAGAGATTAAATAAGGACCCTTATCCTTAAGAATTTCGTTTATACATAAGCAAACACGAGTAGAAGAATTTAAAAAGGGCGAGCATAGAATAGGAAATTATAATCTAAAGCCTGCTTTCAACGCATTGAGTCAAAAACTGGAAACTCTAAGGCATGCAAATGATACACAAATGACATGCAAATGTCAGACGACAAATGGGCAGCACCCCTACCTGACCTAGGACCAAATCGGTGTTCCGGTTGGACATCCGCTTGGCTTTTAGGATTAGACAAGTAACCCTAGGTTATGCTCACTCGCGTAAGCATGTTCATGCAAACAGTGGACTCAAAGTAAACATGCAATTGTCATACAAATGACAAACATGCTTGGTTGACTCGATTTAGGGAATTATATAGTTATTCAATTTAAATAAAAGATAATAAAATCAAATCAATTCATAAATCAAAGATAGAACGTCAAAATCCAAAGGCAAAAATAGAAGCAGAATCATATACAATGAATTGAGAAATTCATGAAGGATTTTGAATAAATTCAAAAAGAATTCTAAGTTACTAATCACACAAGTGACATGCAAATGTCAGACGACAAACGGGCAGCACCCCTACCAGACCTAGGACCAAATTCGTGTTTTGGTTGGACATCTACTTGACTTTTAGGATGAAGCCAAGTAACCCTGGGTTATGCTCACTCGCGTGAGCATGATCATTCAAATAGTGGACTCAAAGTAAACATACAAATATCATACAAATGACAAATAGGCTTCGTTGACTCGATTTAAGGAATTCTATAGTTATACAATTTAAATAAAAGACAATCAAATCAAATCAATTCATAAATTAAAGATAGAGCATCAAAATCTAAAAGCAAAAACAGAAACAAAATGAGATACAATGAATTGAGAAATTCAGGAAGGATTTTGAATAAATTCGAAAAGAATTCTAAGTTACCAATCACATAAGTGACATGCAAATGTCAGACGACAAACGGGCAGCACCCCTACCAGACCTAGAACCAAATCGGTGTTCCGGTTGGACATTCACTTGACTTTTAGGAAGAAGCCAAGTAACCCTAGGTTATGCTCACTCGCGTGAGCATGATCATGCAAACAGTGGACTCAAAATAAACATGCAAATTTCATACAAATGACAAACATGCTTGATTGACTCGATCAGAGGAATATAAAACTATATAAATCAAATCGTAACAACAAAATTGAATATAAATCAATCATAAAGACCCAAGACACAAGACTAAACAAATCATCAAAGCTTGTAGTAGAAAATTACACAGATTGAAATTTACATGAAAATTTAATAGCCCAAATATTTAATTAAACTTTTATACAATTTTAAAATAATTTAGTCTTCATTTAAGGTGGAGAGAGAAGTCAATCGCCAGCAGAGTCGCCAGAAAAATCTATGAGAAAATAAAATATTCTTTGAAAATAAATGCTCTTTTTCCCCACACGATTTGCTTTATTTGTATTTTAATATTTTCTTTCAATCAAATCTACATAGCTGGACATTATACTGCCCCGAGGGGTGAACTATTGTCTTTCTATTGATCTAAAAGAAAGAAGGCTATAATTCATTCTTCTAATTAGGTGCAACATAGGGAATATACAAATCATCCTGAAGGATAACAAGCATATTATCCTATCGACCCTATTAGACTAATGAATTATGAATTTATTTCTTTGATCAAATATAGAAGATATTTTACCTACCTGTGAAAGCATATTAATTATCTACGTATCCTTTGATTATGAAAATAAATTTTTAAATCTTGATAAATTACGATCTACGTTCACAGATCTTTCCCCTACCTTAGAAAGGAAACTAAGGTAGGGTTTATTATTCTGGGATCTAGACTCCCTATAGGGGCCCTATAGTTAATTACATCTCCTAAGAGAATACTCTCGATCTAAATGAGAACTAATTAATTTCAAAATTTATACATAAGTTTAAAGAAATATTTGGGCTTATTTAAATTTTCATGCTCGGACTTTAGATTATAAACTTTAATTATTGAATTTGAAAGTTTAGATTTGATTAGGGGAAGGAATGTGCAAAACGATGGTGTTTATATTCTGGACATACCATCTGCCTAGAGTGAGCTGCTAGATAACAATCCTAATCAGAACAATCGCCGATGAATGCAAGATTTAAGATGGCTCTATCCTAGGAATTAAGGAATGGTTAAAGAATTTAAATCAAATGCAATAAAACATGCTTACAAAAATTGAAAAGCTACTCATCTAATGTTGCATGAACATTTGTATATATGGAAAAGCTGATTTTATTAATATAAAATTTACAGGTTACATCCCAGGGTTTATAGTAAAGTAAATGTGGTCAGGCCTCACTGACAACAAACCTAGATTCTAAACCTATAAGTGAGTAGAATTAAATGTAACTGCTTATGGTCTTCAGGCACCAAGTTTTCTTTGTAATTCCAAAAAGGAACGTCCTCATGGGGGAGGATGTTACTTTTTGGATCCCCATTTGCATGTGTATAAGCAGTTATTTTTAATCATTTTACAAACTCAAAATACTTTACAGACTCAATCTATATACAACAGATCTAAGAAGAAAAAGACTTTACATTCTTCTTTATAAGTACATTAGATCCTAAGAATATTCTACTTTGCAGAAATATAAAAGCAGTTGAATAAAAACAGTTGTATAATTATGTATGTGATGAGTGTGTTGTGAACAATTATAAATGCAGGAAAGTAAAGACAAAAAAGTAAAGTACATGGCCCTCTTTTTTTATATTTTTGGTATTTATATGAATTTTAATGTGTTTATTCAATTAATGTTTATTAAGGGTATTTAGTAAGTTAAATAGAGTTTAAATTGGATTTATGTTCAAATTTGATTATTAATTGATTATTTACTTAGTTTAGGGTTCATTGAAATTAATATGAATTTTTAAAGAATTTTATTTAAATTATTATGATTTATTTTAATTGAGGCTTAATTAAAGGTGATTAAGAGTTGGTTTGGGTTTAATAAAATTTGGAATTTAGTTTTGATTTTTAAATGATTGTATACTTGATTTATAGTTTGATTAAAATTGAATGAAGTTTATTTTAGATTTTTATACATTTTGTTTGATTTATTTGAATTTATTGAAGATCAAGACCCTTAATGAAAGGTCATTTAAATCTACTAGTTATTTGTAGATTGATTAATGTCAAATCAAAATGTATTAGATCAATAGGTTATGACACTAGTTTTCTAAGTTGGAGTTTCATCCCAAAATGGATGTATAAAGTACATCCTAGATTGACTAGGTTAGCTAAGACACAAGTCCTGAAATATTATTCATAAGTGTTACTAAGTTGTAGGCTTGAAATCAAGTTCTTCTAACCCTTTGGACACTATTTACAATCATACCAAAGCATGAACAAGTGCACTAAATCTAAGAGAAAGTAAATGCAATGAATCTTTAAAAATGAGACCTAAAACATGCTTTGATTTGTTTGAGGATTTATTCAATAAGCAATCATATCCTTGGTTTAACTCAATGATACTATGATGGATGAAAGATACAACATAGTACATTAAAGTTTATTTGAAATCAAATCATTGAGGATTTAGAGGACAACCAAGAAGAATTAGAAAAAGGTGATTAGAATAAATGCCATTTAAATACCCAATGAAGATTAAATGCACTTGAATATTATTACTTATTGATATCCTAGAGTATATGTATGGAATAATTAGGAAATCATTCAATTAGTAATGAATTTTCTTTTTAAATGTTTAGGTTAAGTCATAACCTATTTAAAAGAGAATTCAAATAAGAATTCAATGAAATTCCAAATAATTTCATACAAATATATTTAAGGTGTGTATAAATCTCTTTACAATGCCATCTGAAACTAGATCATGCCATTTTGATCTAAATTTAAATAAACATTTAATTAAAATATAATTAATAAAATTTAAACATACTCAAGGCTTTAAATAAATAGAAATAATGTAAAATAATGAGAATTAAAGTTTGATTTTATTTTTAGAAAACAGGAAATTTAATTCCGAGAAAAATAAGTGGTTGTATAAAAATTTTGGCTTAATATTTTATTTTTATATGATTTTTGCAATTTATGGAATTAAATTTAATTGAAATAAAGCCTAAATCCGGGATTTACATGCGGCATCCAGCAATTGGACCAAGCAGAAGGCAGAGGTCAGCTGACGCGGCTCACTTAAATGAGTCAACACGGTTGCCGCACCGTCCGATTCCACGGTTCTGATCCGGCTGACAGGATTTAATCCCGTGGTTTGATCTCATTTAGGAGATCGGACGGTCACAGATATCCCCGCGTTTTGGAATAGATATATCAGATGCAACCATACAGGATCTTATCATCCCTCAGTTATAAGAGATCAAATCTGATCATTGATCTAACGAAATCCTGATCGTACGTGACAAACAAACAAAATGGACGGTCCTGATTTCGTCACTGAGCTCTGGAAAAACAAAAACCCTAAACTCAAAAATTTTTCTAAAATCCATTTACATAGGATTAAATGGCTTAATCTTCGAGATTTAGATGACAGTGAAATGGTCGATGAGTGGGGAATATCTTTAATGCTTTGAAATGCCCTAGATGGATGTCTATTTAGAAACCTATATAAGAGCCTAGGGTTTAGGATTTACCTTGCTATAATGGATGAATTTGAGTGATTTAAATTTCTCTGGACTTGTGGATTGTCCATGCTCAACTTCCTTAAAGGATTCAGGCTCAGAGGAAGCCTCCATAGAGAATTGGAAGAGCTAGGGCAAAGTTAGGCTTTGTCCTTCGTTCTTTTCATCGCCGACAGCGTCCAAACGGTGGGAAAAGATCAAGGGAAGGTGAAGGAACTCTGAGATCTCGAAACGAATACCTTAGAGCTCTAGAGAGTGAATGTGATGAAAGATCGATCTCAATGAATGAATCCCACCCCTCTTGCTCTATTCAGTGGTTTGGAGCCAAAATGAGCGGAAGAGATCCATCAGGGAAGTTTATGGGATGATTGACATCTATCCCAAGTCGTTAGGGAGAAGAGGGAGAGGCTGGCTTCAGGTGAAAATGACCCTAGGTCGTTTTCAAATGGAGGGGACTGCTAGGCTAGTAGGTCGGGTATAGGGTAATGCCAGCTCCTGGGGAGGTCGAGCTAGCTCCAGAGAATGTTCTGGAGACAAAATGACAGGTTGGATCGGCCTGGGATGGGATGAGGATGGGTTTAAAAAAGTTTTAGATTTAGAGCTTGTTTGAGCTCTCATTGACCATTTGACTGGTCAATGATGGTCAAGGGAGCTGAGGTGGCATCCTGATCAAGCCTAGAGCATATTCAGATGGTTGTATGGGTGTGGTTTTAAACAAAGAGCTTGAATAGGGGAGTTTGACCATGTTTGACCCATTTTAAACCTTGGTTTAACTGGTTGTCCAGTCCACTTGCCATGTGGACTAATGATGTGGCATAGGAGAATTCTTTGAGTTTTGGGATGATGATTAGAGGGGGTTAAGGCTTGAGGGGTTGAGTTTGAGATGAGTTAGAGGGGATTTAGTTGACCAAGTCAACTTGTCTTGGGTAGCTGAGGTGGCAACCAAAGAGGCTTGAAGGGACTGATTGGGCTGATATTGAAAGGGATTAAATAAGTTAAAGGGATTGAAATAACTCATTCGAAGCTTTAAGGGGAACTTGGGTCTACCTAGGTTGACTTGGTCAATCAGATTGACCTAGGACATAGGTTTAGGTTCAGTGGATTTAACATGATTAATGGAGTTTGGATTGGTCATTTTCAAGGGTCAAAATGATCATTTGGTTCAAAAACACCTATTTGGGTCTTTAATGGGCCTTTGGGTCAACCAGGTTGACCTGGTCAACCAGGTTGACCCTGGAGCTGGGAATGGGTTCAATAGATTTAAAATTGTATTCTGAGACCAATGGAGGTAGTCCCAAGGCCTGGAGAGGTCACATGGGTCAAAACATCTATTTGAACCCTTAACGGCATGTAAGATCAACCTATGTTGACTTGGTCAACCAAGTTGAAACAGGACCTGGATTTTGGTCCAATAGGTTTGGTTTAATATTTGAAAATTTTTGGAAGTGATTCCAAACAATTTGGAGGTCATTTGGTTTGAAAAGCCTTTTTAAACCCTGAAAGGGTATTCTGGTCATTTTAACCCCAGATCAGTTGGGGGGTCAAAGTGGGTCCAGAAAATGTAGTTTATGTATCAATAGGTCATAAGCACGGGTCTGGAACTGATTAGAAGGTTTGGAAAAGGCTCCAAGGTCAGGATCTATTGGGTGACAAGTCCAATGGCATAGACCGTAAATATTTGAAGGTTTTACAGTCTTTGAATTTGAGTCCAATTTTTTGGGTTAGAAATCTCAGAATGAGCTCAAATTTGAAGGGTTAGATCTAGGGACATATCTTATCAATATGTAACTGATAAAATTTGAATTGGGTGCCATTTGATTTAGTTTTGAAGTATTTGAAAAATCATTGAAAAAGGCTTTCAGGACAGGGCCTTTAACCTTGATATTAGATTTTTTAAAAATATGGATTTAAATTTGATTGAAGTATGGATGAATTTGACTGAAGTCTAAATGGATTGAGGTATGAATTGACTTGAAATTGAATTGATTAAAAGTTTAGATTGATCTGAATCTGAACTGATTTTAGGATGCTAGTGACCTCATACAAAAATGAGGTCAACAATTCTCTAATTACCTTGGCCTTCTATCGTTGGTAACCTACTGCCAATAGGATACCATATTGAGGAGAAGCACTTTCATCATGTCCTTGCTTTGAATCTTGTTAATTTGACTCATAAATCATTTTTTATGATTCATATTACTCACATTATATGGGATCAAAGGAATATTGCATTGGATGATATCCAGAATGTTTCTTATTTGATGAGGATTACATTAGACGGACAAAATCACTACTTACGTGCTTCTATCCACATGAAGGACTCTCAAGGTTGTTACCAGCTTGGGATGTGTGTTTATGTATAGACATCTCAAAATTAGAACTGCTTGGAATTTGACACTTCCTTAGGGCAGATGCCTGCAACTTTAAGAAAATTTTGTCTAGGGTTTGAAAAAAAAAATCTCCATTGATATACACTCTTAATGGATTGAATTTCTTGGAGGATTGATGCTTTCAAATATGCATGCAAGGAAAGGACGTCATCTTTTGGTAACCTTTATCTTTAGAATTTGTTGAGGTTCTTTCTTGATTGAGATACTATAGATTTGGAAAGAGTTGGCGAGTGCTTCTTTCTTGTGCACAACTTTGTTGCTCCTGTGTTTCTTGTAGATTAGATCCAATCTCCTCTCCTATAGGCATAGGTTTAGTTGAAGTCAAACCACATAAATCTTGATATGATTTATTCTGTTCTTATTACAAAAAAAATTATATGAAAATATTGTTCGTAGATTGATTATTATGAAATTTGAGATTTTTAAGTGTAATGGTTTGAAGAGTTTTGCTTTTTTGAGAGCCAACATGCATGAACGTTTTATTCAATATACTTATGAAGGTACACATGCAATAATGATAAGCGAAGAAGACAATTTAGAAATTGATGAAGAAACCTCTTTAATGCTATCTCTCTTGGGAAAGAGTTCCTCTAATTGGTCAAAGGAAAACCACATCTCTATCTTAATTATTTTCTCCCTCTACTCTTCCATTGCTCAATATAAGCGATCCCTTTTTCGTAAGGTGGTACACATGACAATCATTAAAGAGAGAGATAGCTTGACTTCACTCTTTCCGCCATGGAGGATGTGGTTTTCCCATTTCAGTTAAGAACTCTTTCTCGTATAGGGCTCGTTCCTATGGAGAGCTTCGTATCCAATATGGTACATCTTTCATTATGTATGGCATGTTCATATTTCCTTTCTTCCAAGCAAGCCACCTATAGAAAGAATCCATTAAGGGGAGCATTAACCATGAAGTAAAGAAGGCGATCATTGACGGTTTTCAGCCGCAAGTTTGATAATGCTTCTTGTGGACCTCCGAAAGGACATCGCTCGTTCCTATACGACCACATCACCCCGAGGGATAGAGATGATCGCGCGCCTCCGCGCTCCTCGCAAATAAGACAATAGAAGGGCATATTAGATCACACATACGACTAACTATTGAGGATAGTGACTTTCACCAGCGCACCCCGATAGTTAGTAATATATACGACATGATCGAAATAATAGGTTTTCTCTACCCGATACATCTGCTCAAGTGGGGTTTTTTTTTATGATGGAGTTCTTTCTCCCACAGGGCGCAATCCCCATGATTAATTACATCTTAGGTCGGAGCTTGAAAAAACTCTCAATTAAGGATCCAATATTATTTTTTCCATAAAGGGGATTGGCACGAAAGGGGGAGACTAGAAAATCCTACTTAAAGGGAAAGAAAGAGCTCAACTCAATTTAGTCAACATGCGGGGTTCATACCAACATCCGGATGGACTAAGATAGTAAGAAGAGAAAGAGAATCACACACTCAAATCATACAAAGGGAAAAGATAGAAGTGACGTCATCTATGTGGCGTAGATTAGTAGGATTTATAGCCCTCGAAAAGAAGGAACTTACCCACAATTTAGGCATACTACGAGACACCTAATATAGTATACTTGAATCCTAGATCTAAGGTGAGATTAGTGTTCTACCCAACACTAATACCCATGTCCTAACTAATGCACCTGGGCTTATACCCTTCCTAAAAAGGGATGCCAATTAACCACCTAATCGCTTCAAATCCATGTAGTCCAGTCTTTATGAAAGATAGGTAGGTGGTTTGGTGTTTTGGAAGTAGGGCCGAAAATTAGAGAGTTTTCTAATTGGTCCTAGATTTATGTAGGGTGAATGGTTCTAGAGCTAATGCAATTAAATTTTTAGTTTAATTGGTTTCTAATGCAATGCATACTGTTAAAAGATTTAAATCATGAATGCATAAGATTTTTAAAAAATATACTTATATTAAAATAATTTTTAAAAAAGACTGGGCTTCCTCATATCCGGCACTTCATACTCATAGGCCAGATTATTTGGTCTCTAATTGCAGATGGGGAGGTGTCTTATTAGAAGGAAAGGGATATGCAATAATATGCATGTGACCCCAAACAGTTCCGGCTATTCCCTAAGTTGTTAGGTTTTTAAATTATTTAAACTTTTAAATATTAATTTTTAATTACGAGTAGAAAATATTTTTATCCTAAAGGGTTTGGCGTAAATCAGATCAAGCACATGCAAGAAAAGAAACCTAGAAAAAGCTTGAAATTTCTACTGCACAAATAATGTAAACACATTAATATAAATTCAACACAGTAAAATAAAGAAAGTCCATGACAAGTGTCA
Source organism: Dendrobium catenatum (assembly GCF_001605985.2). NCBI lineage: Eukaryota > Viridiplantae > Streptophyta > Magnoliopsida > Asparagales > Orchidaceae > Dendrobium > Dendrobium catenatum. Next base: position 22,322,828 of record NW_021319178.1, read on the forward strand.
TATAAGTACAATCTAGGGTCTGCAGAAAAATAGTGGTAGTCAGGCTCCACCAACAATAACCTGGATTCTAATCCTACTAAATGACGCAAGTCTTAAAAGTCAGGCATTTTTTCTTTAAGTCTTTGTCTTAAGGTAGATCGTCCACATACGAAAGTATCACATCATAGAAGCAGAAAAAGAAAACACTTGCCCTAATCCTAGAGCTAGAAGTGGTGCCCTAACAAATCTATATGTGTGTAGTAGGCTTGTGTGGCTTTTAATATGTCATATGTGGTGTAGTTAGTTCAAGTTGTCTAGAGTTTAGATTTGTTGAAGGTCTGAAAAGAAAAATTTACTTAAGATTCAAATATTAATATATTGGGATTTATTTTTAGTTAATTTAGTTTGTTGATCAATTTTAATTCTTAGGGTAGTGATATTTGAAGTGTAAGTCGTATTAGCCAATTTTGAAAAGTCTCGGGTCCTCCCATATGCTAGGCTAAGGAGGTCCAATAGGTCACTATTGGGAATGAACTAGGTCTATGAGTTCTATCATTTTAATTAAATATTAAGCTTTAAGAGGAGTAATTAGGCTTTGAGTTTACTGGATTTGGAGTTTTCGAGGCAAAGTTATGAATTTTGGAAGCTTTAGGGAAATTAGAAAATTATTAAAATTGTTTAATTAGAGATTATTTTGAAAAAAAAGATGTGGAAGTTAAACTTTTCAGGAGAGAGAAGGTCCGTAATTCCCGGTTTTGACGATTTTTGAAATCCTGCTATGCGTGTTTTCTGCAACGTCGTCAATGGTGTCGGAGGATCGCCGGCCACCTTTGGCCAGTGGCCCCCTCAAAATTCGCCAACCTACTCCCTCTTCTAGGATTGTTTCACATCTCAGTTCGGAGTCGTCTCCGCCAGCTTTTGGAGTCAACGGTCACGGTAAAGAATTCAATTTCTGGTCAATGAAGGAACGCCCCCTGGTAATTTCAGAAGGTGGTAGAGTCATCAAGAAGAAGACCCCTGAATGTATTGGTAAAGACAAAAATATTTTAATTGAAGATGAGTTTAATCTCAAGTCTGCTGAATTCTGTGACGATACCACTAAACCCCGGAGTGATGTTTCAATACAATCTGCTAATTGCATTTCCACTTCTTTTGTTAATACGGCTAATAAGAATATGATAAAGTGAAAGGTAGATCAGAACTCAAACATGAACAACCTGATTACTGATGATCAAGTTTTGGTTGAAGCTGCGGTAGTTACTAAGGAACATGAAGGCAATGATCAAATTACTGACCTGGTTACTGTTCGGGAATGCGATTCTGGAGTTTTGGGTAATTGTGATATGATTTCTGAGGTTGCTGAAAATTCAAAGAAACTTGTTAATGTGAATGCTGGCACAAATGTATGGAAGAGGAAAGCAAATATCAAAGTTTCTGATTTGAATTTTGGTAAGGATTTTGTGGAAGAAGATGGTGTGGTTAAATTACATTTTGAAAAAGAGTTGAAAAAAATTCTTAGTTATCAAAATTTTTGGAGATAACATTCCTTTCCATGTAATAAGCCTTGAACTAAGAAGGCAATGGGGAAGATTTGGGAAATTTCATTTGACTCAGCTTGGATTGGGCTGGGTCCTTTGTGCCTTCGAAAATCCTGATAGTTTGGAAGAAATTATAGCCTCGGGTCCCTATTATGTGAATGGGAATATTGTTGGAATGGATAAATGGACAACATCCTTTTCTCCCTCCTCGTTTAAAGGTCTCACAGTCCCTATCTGGATCCGTATGCCCAACCTCTCTCTTCAATGTTGGGACGAAGTTAACGTATGTAGAATTGCTTCCAAGGTGGGTACTCCTTATTTGATTGATGGGAATATGTTCCAATGGAGTAGAAGGGAATATGCAAGAGTTTGTGTGCGTATTAAACTTGTTGAAAATTTACCTTTGGGAGTTTGGGTTGAAGGTAACTTGGGAAAGTTTTATCAAAACATTGAGTATGAGAGATTGCCCACTTTTGTTTTACATGTGGAAAGCTTGGACATGTCAAAGAAGATTGTTCAAAAAAAGTTATAACAGGTATTACTTCAAAGCCAGATATGGGAATTCAGGTTAATGAAGAAATTTTGATTGAAGACAGTAATATGTAAGAAACAGCTTCAAAAGCTTTTGCTGATAATGGATCCAAGGGAAAGGAAAATGGGCCTTGGATTCAGGTTGAAAACAAGAAGAAGAAAATTCCTGGAACTATTAACAAAACTTGATTTTTCAATAAGGAAGGAAAAAGTTCAAAAGAAATTCGTGTTGAAGTTACAAATGATCTGGTTGATTTCAATTTAATTAATTCTGATAAACCGGGTGAGGATACATGTGCTATGAAGCCTTCTTTGATAGTTTCAGATATAGATCATGATGGTGGTAATGTTTTCAAATCCAAAACAATTATCAGACCGTCTCAGGATAATAAACAGAACGCCAACAAATTTGAAGCCTTAAAGATCTCTCAAAGGAGGAGGAGAATAATGAAGAATTGATACTTCCAGAAAAACAAAATTTCAGCAGGGATGATATTACAGAAGAAAAACAAAATATGTTAATCTGTCCAATGCTGTTTAGAAACATATGGGAGAGATTTCTACTACATCTAAGAAGAAGGGTTTGAAACATTTAAAAGGGCTTGGACCAATAAAATTGATGACAAGAAACAGAAGAGCATATGGTGATGAGGATAAAGGGGGGAGTCTCTCCCCACTTATCCAAAAATGAATTCCATAGTGATTTGGAATTGTAGAGGAGCCAAGAAAAAAAAGGCTTCTCTATACCTTAAGGAGATTGTTAAAGATCATAAAGTTATTTTTGTTGGTCTTTTGGAAACTAAATTGTCTTTTATTGACAATATGGAAGTGGAATCTTTAATTGGAATTGGTTGGGAATTTTGTTATGTTCCTTCAGCTGGTCTTTCAGGAGGGATTTTGGTCATGTGGAAGAGCAGGTTGGCTTCATTTAATGTGATAGATACCTCTTCACAATTCATTATAGGTGATCTGGATATTCCTCTCATTAGTAAATGGAGGATTTCTACTTCTTATGGAAGTAAACAAGTTTACAAAAGAAGAGAACTTTGGAAAGGTTTAGAACCTCACATTTCTAATGATTTTCCTTTAATCATTGATGGGGATTTTAACTGTTTGCTTGCTATAGAAGAGAAGAGGGGAGGTAGAAGATTTCTATTGTCTACGGGGCCTAAAGATATGAAGTCTTTTATGACTTCTAATAATCTTTATGAACTTAAATTCATGGGACCTATGTTTACTTGGAGTAATAATAAGAAAGGGCTGGACCGGCTCATGGAAAGATTGGATAGGATGATTGTTAACTCTTACTCTGTCAATACTAACCAACTTCTAGTGGTTAAGCATCTTCCTAGAATCGCATCTGATCACTGTCCTATTCTTTTGAATCTTAGCAGTTCGTCTCCTAAACTCAGCAATTCTATCAAATTTGAGAACATATTGGCTTCTTACCCGGCATCATATTCTGTGGTGAATAACGTTTGGAACAGGAAAGATGTTGGTTCACCTTCTGATATCCTTAATACTAAAATGAGAAGAACTCTGAAAACTTTTTACTTTTAGAGCTAGGCAAAGCACAAAAACTTGGAACAATTGAAGGATATTCTAAAGAGGGAGATTCTACAACTTCAAGAGAAGGAAGCTGTGAATGGATTGATATCTTCTGATGAAATCTATTTTTTGAAATTCAAAATTGACAAATTAAACTCTACTTCGGCTCGGTTAAGTACCTGGTGGAAACAACGGGCAAAAGTGAAGTGGATTACCGAAGGTGATCAAAACTCTAAATTCTTTCACTCTTTTGCTAGTGCTAGGAAAAATGTCAATTTCATTTCTAGCTTTAAGGATGATTTGGGGAATTAGTTTGAAAATCAAAATGAGATTGAAGAAGTTCTGATCCATTATTTCAAAAATAAATGGTCTAAAAAAACTTGTATGCTTACTAGTTGGCCGGATAATAGAAATTATCTGGATGAGGAAGATAGATTGCTTCTTTGTAAAGAATTTTCAATTGAGGAAGTGGAAGAAGCTCTTAAAGGAACTACAGATTGCACAGCTCCAGGAGAAGATGGTGTTTCTTATTCTTTTTTAAGAGTTACTGGCCCATTATTAAATCTGATTTATGGAAAGCAATTCAACTATTCCTTCTTACAGCTGATATGAATAAGAATTGGAAAAAAACTCACATTGTGTTGATTCCCAAAATCAATAATCCAACATATACAGCTCATTACAGACCTATTAGTCTTTGTAATACGGTTTATAAATTAATCTCCAAAGTTCTTTTCAACAGGATCAACAATATTATCCCAAAACCGATTTCTCTGGAGCAAGCGGCCTTTATCAAAAGAAGGGCGCTTCATGATCACGTTCTTATTGCCCAAGAGTTTTCATAAGTTCAGACATTCTAAAGCTACTAAGGTATTGATTTCTATCAAGTTAGACATGGAACAAGCCTACGATTCCATGGAGTGGCCGACTCTTTGCAAAGTGCTGGAATATTTTGGTTTTCCAATATCCTTCTCTAAGCTGATTATGGGTTGTGTGTTGAACCCTTCATTTGCTATTTTAATTAACGAGAATCCTTTTAATTGGATTGAAGCTAGTAGTGACTTTAGACAAGTATGTCCCTTATCACCGTATCTTTTTATTCTCTGCTCACAGCTACTTTCAAATGCTATTTTGGAGAGGGAAAATATTGGTGTTCGGGTTAGCAGCAATAGTCCTAGAATCTCACATCTCCTATATGATGATGATATAATTATTTTTGTTGAAGCTAAAATCACTAATGTGAAGTTGATTAAGAAAATCATTAAGAAGTATTGCAATTGGACTGGACAAAAAGTCAATACAGCTAAATCTGGTTTGCTTTTTGGTAAAGCTGTCAACACAAGGATGAAAAGGAAGATTAAAAACATATTGGGCTATAAAGAAGTGAAAAAATTCTGTTATCTTGGCACTAGATTAGCTTTGAGAAGACTATCCATATCAGTTTATTAATTCATTATTGATAATGTTATGAAGAAGTTGAATAGCTGGGGTTCTAAATTTTTGTCTCTAGCCGGCAAAATCACCTTGGTTAAATCGGTTATTCTTTCCATTCTGTCTTTTCATACTACTGTTTCTTTAATTCCAAAATCAATCCTTGAAGAGATTGAAAAATTATGTCGTAATTTCATTTGGAATAAAAGTAATAATGGGCAAAGCTTACATTATGTGAGCTGGAAAAAACTTTGTGAATCTGTTGATAACGATGGTAGGGGGCTACATTCTTGTATCAACAAAGTTGGTCCTCTTAGAGCTAAATTAGCTTGGAAATACTTAAAAGAGGGTGATTCTTTATTGCATAAAATATTATTTCCAAAATACGGTTCTTTTTGTAGTGTTGGAAACATAAACAGATCTGTTTCGGTGGTATGGAAGGTTATTAAAGACAGGAGCAAACATCTAAAACCAATTGTGAGGTGGGAAATTGCCAATGGCGAATCAGTTAATGTTCTGGAGGACATCTGGATTTTTGATAAAAGTCTCAATAGATGGCCGACATTTGTTAATTCTCAGGTGGATATGACATATTTCTATTCTCTGGATAATTTTATAACAGATGGTTACTAGAATATGACAGAATTGGAGAAATTCTTTGGGCTGGAACTTATAAAACTGATTTGTATGATTCAAATCACAAGTGATCTAGTATTACAGCTTACACATATGGAATCAGGTAAAACTATTACCTCTATTGCTGCTAACTATATTGTTCAACAGTCCCCTATGTCTAATAGATGTAAGTGGCTAAAGAGTTCTATGTTGAATGCCCGTGCTGAAAATTTCTGGTGGAGAGTATTAAATGATGCTTTGCCTACTTTTGCTTTTCTTTCCTATAGAAGAATAGGAAGGACAGTGAACTGCCCAAGAGGTTGCAATGTAGAGGAGAATATTGATCATGTGGTTTGTAATTATTTGAAAATTATAGATGTTATTCATCATCTAAATAATTGGGGAATTGGTATTCCAATTTTTCATCCAAGGAAGATACTTTAAATTGGTTGGAAAAGCAAAATATTTTCATTTCCAATATATAATGTAATGCTATTCATCTCACTTGGAAAGAGAGAAATGAATTAGTTCATGGTAAGAAGGAAAGAAGCTCAATTTTCATTGCAGCGGAGGCTATTACTTATGTAGGAGCTTCTAAATCTACCAATTATACCTCTATGGGCCGGATGAGTACTTATCAGCTTATGCTGTTAGAAGATCGTTGGTACTCTCCTCCACCCAATTGGATCAAGATAAATGTTGATGTGGATTTATATTCTTCTTATAAAGGTGGTATAGGAGTAGTAGTCAGAGATCACAAAGGTCGGCTGATTGCAGCTTTCGTCTATCCTCATATTCATTGGGATATTAATTATCTGGAACTTCTAGCAATAATATCCATTCAAGATGTTATCAATAAATGGAGATATGATTACAAAGGTATCATTATAGAGAGTGACAATGCAAATATCATCAAGCTCATTCACAAAGCTCTCAATAAAGGAAGAAGAGGTAATGATAAGTTTTCCTTTATTTTTGATTTGAACTTTGTTTTTTTTTAATTGCATTAAGAGAAATTGTAATAAGTTAGCGGATCTTTGAGCTAACTTTGGGGTTTTTTCTTCTTTTTGGTGGGAAGATTTACTTTTGGACATGGTTCCTCCGTCATTTGTCAATATTTTGATGGAGGAATCCGCAGCTTGCATTTAGCATGCTATTACTCTTTTTGTTTCCTCTTTTCTAGTTTATAATGCAATTTTTTTTGCTCTTCCAAAAAAAAAAAATAGAGGTTATTTTAGGGTTTTGATCCAAATTAGCTCCAAACTGATTAGAATCACCTATAAAAGTTAGAAATGACATAAGGAAGTGTTCCCAAGTGTTTGGGAAAAATTTGAAATTTTTAATAATTTTAAATTAATTAATAAGGGTAAAATGGTAATTTTGGTTAAAGTTAAATTTGGGCTCTGATTAAGGTCCAATTGAGGGACCCTAATTATCTAAGGTTAAGGGATGAATTATGGAGAGTTTATGCTATTATGGGTAATTTTCTGAGTTGAAATGTATTTATTAGAATTTTTTGAAGTTAATGGGACCTAATTAACGGATAAATTAGGGTTAGTTAATTAAGGGATTTAAAAGCTCCTAAAAATTTCTAGAAAATTCTTGAAGGTTTATAATATCACTAACTACAAAATTTGTCTAAATTCGCTATACGAGTCATTAATTATTGTCCTTAGAGTGTCGCTATGTTGAATGGATTTAAAATAAAGTTTTGGACTAACCCTTTGATAGCATAAATGGAAGGCATAAAAAAATAGTAAACACACGAACCCTGAGATATAGGAGCGCCTATGCTAAGTGCTCGTGCATCCTATGCATGTAAAAAAATGATAAAACAGATAATTAAGCATACTTATCGAAGCGATTAGTAAATGATTGGGACTCAACCACCCTCTAATCCTCATCCCCATCAATGCTATCACATGCAAAGACTATGTTTAAAATTTTAAGTAGTGGATCTTCCAAAACTTAGATATTTAATTATGTAGGTAATTTTAAAATATTTAAAATACTCATAAATATAGGAATTTTAGAAAATAATCTACTAAAATGTATTTCAATTAGAAGGAATACTTAACTATAGGGGATATCCACTGGCCACCAAAGCAAGGATAAAAAGAGCTTTGAAAATAATTTTTAATTTTTAAAAAAATTATTATATTAATTATTTAAATAATATATAATATTCAAATATCCAAATAGTTAATTAATACAGAAATATGCAAGAAAAATAAAATTTGATATCTAAAAATATTTTTAAATTAAAATACATATTTTTCTTAAAAATATGAGGTATCATACATCAAAAGCGGGTTTAAAATAAAAAAAAAGATATAAAATTTCAAAATTTAATGTAATAAAATAGTATTTTAAAATAATTTAAAGTAATTAACATTTAAAAATAATCATTAATTATATGAGTTTAAAATTATTTTTAAATAATTATTTAAATTAATCTAAATTTAAAAACATTAAAACAAATTTAAAATCATTTTAAATAAATAAAACAGCAGCGGCTGTTGGTTTTCCACGTGTTGGTCTCGGGTTTGTCCCCCAAACCACGACAACATTTGCCACGTGGAGAAATCAATCATTGTCCATTAATGCCGATGGACGGCGGCGGTGAACGCAATTTTAACTTAACCGCGTCAGCGCTCGCAATGTGGGCCATTGATCGCGCGATCAACGGTCCAGAAAATGTACTCCTATGACACGTTATGAAAGAACCCTATAATAGGGTTTTCATCTTGTTCTCTCGATTCGATCAATCAAATCCTACCAAATTTTAAACATCGGTAGATTAAATGAACATAAATTTTGGGAGACTCTTCGTTTGGCTTAAAAGTCGCTTTCAAAAAAGCTAAAAAGCTCTGTGTTTCTAAATAGGGTTAGGGATTCACCTTGATCTAATGGATGGTTTGACCCGCTAAATGGATTGTTGTATTTGTAGATTGTCCACGCTCCTAGGGTTAGAAGACTCCACTAGTTCTTGATGCCTAGATCGCACGTAAAATGACTTGGAACTTATTTTGGCTCGGTTCGCTGGAGACCTCACTGTTGGCGGGGTCTTGGTGGCGGGTTTAGGTAGAGAAGGGTGGGAAAGAGTCCAAGGAGTTCACCCAAGCAAAATCCTGTGCTTGGGGGATCTTGGGAGAGAGAAAATAGCAAAAAAGATCCCATGCAAACCCTAATTCACTTTATTTAAAGGCCCAAGCCTTTAGTCAACGGCCTAGATTAAATCTAGGGCTGATTAGGAGAGAAATACCTTGATTAGGTCAGGATTTGAGTTAGGGATCAAAAGGAACGGCTTAGATGCTTCAAATAGGGTTAGTTTTGACTTAAATAGGTCAAATTGCCCTAATAGAGACTTGGGTTGACCAAGTCAAGGGTTGACTTGGTCAACCTCATCAAATAAGTCCAAGGGATGGGGTTTGAGCTCAAGAAGGGTTTGGAATCGATTAGGATTGAATTAGAACTTGAATTAGACCCATTAGGGCTCAATGGGTCAACTTGGTTTGACTTGGTCAATTAGGTTGACTCATGATATAGGTCTGATCTCAATGAACTTGATCTAATTCATAGAACTCAAGGGAGGTGAGAGATTTAGCATAGAAGCCATGAAATTGATTTGGGATCAAATGGGATGAGTTTGGGTCAATTTAGGTCAATTTGGATTAGTTTGGCCAGGTCAACCCCTTTAACCAAGGGTTTGACAAAATCAAGGTCAACAAACGGACCCCCAACGAGGGCGGTGAACAACTAGTGAACTGCTCGTATTGGCATTGACCAACTGTGACAAACAAAATGAAGGAGTAGAAACACAGATCACCAAAGGGTGAAGAAGCATGGGGATCCTCTCCTGGCCTTACCCTATGACAAGGGCAGAGCCTAGGAGAGAATCGAAGAGAGTAGTAAAGTAGAAGATCACTGAATAACAATCAAGTAATGTGGTCATCTCCTGGCCTCATCTTATAGCAAGGGCAGAGCTGAGGAAAGAACCAAAGCAAAGTAGTAAAGTAGAAGATCACCAAATAGTGATCAAGTAGTGGGATTCTCTCCTAACCTTACCTTATAGCAAGGGCAGATCTGATGAAAGAATCTAAGTAAAGTAGTAAGGTAAAAGACCACCGAAAGATAAACAAGTAGTGAGGTCCTCTCCTAACCTTACCCTATAACAAGGGCAGAGCCTAGGAGAGAACCAAGCTAAAATAGTAAGTAAATCAACTACCCATATGACCGTATCAGAACATCAAGGTGGAAGGTGAAATGGGTGGTGAGGAATGCCTTCCAAAGGCTATGTCGAGCTCTCTCAACTAGGTAATTTGATGTCCACCTAATGCATATGCCTGCAGTAGGACAAAAGGAAAAAAAAAGAAAGGTCACATTTGCCTGGTGTATGTGCTTACGGTAGGGTCCCTACTTGACACATATGCCAAAAATAGTACAAAGTAAGAACACTTAACATAATTACCCGGCGTATATGCATGCAATGATGTGAAGAGGATAAAGTGATGAGGAATGCCTCCCAGAGACTCTGTTGGGCTCTCTCAACCAGAAAACATGATGTCCACCTGGCGCATATGCCTGTAGTAGGACAAAAGGAAAAATATCACCACTGCCCGGTGTATGTGCCTACAACAGGGTCTCTACTTGTCTCATATGCCAAAAGTAGCACAAAGTAAGAACACTCAACACAATCATCCGACGTATATGCCTACAATAATGTGAAGAGGAAAAAATTGCAAGGAATGCCTCCCAGGGATTATGTCGTTCTCTCTCAATAGGGTAATTCTCTACGTTTGTCTCACCATTTCAGCTTGGCAAATATAGATGGGCCCAATGTCAACTTGATCTTTTCAATCAAGTGAATAAAAAGTTTGGGTCTGATGCCTGCTTGATCAAAACATGACATCAGAGATAAAAATATTAGTGAGGAATGCCTCATAGAACTCTGTCGAGCACTCTCAACCGGGTAATTCTCTATGTCTGCCTCACCATTTTAGCATGACAAATATAGATGGGCTCAATGTCCACTTGATTATTTCAAACAAATTGAATAAAGAGTTAGGGTTGGATGCCTGCTTGATCACAACAGGGCCTCAGAGAAGAAAAAGTTGGTGAGGAAGCCTCCCTAGGACTCTATCGGGCTCTCTCAACTGGTTAATTCTCTATATCTACCTTGCCATTTCAGCTTGGAAAATATAGATGGGCTCAATGTCCACTTGATCATTTCAATTGAGTGAATAAAAAGTCGGGGTCCGATACTTGCTTGATCACAACAAGGCATCAGATAAGAAAAAGTTAGTGAGGAATACCTCTTAGAGACTTTGTCGGACTCTCTCAACCGAGTAATTCTCTATGTCTACCTTACCATTTTAGCTTGGCAAACATAGATGGCTTAATGTCCACTTGATCATTTCAATCAAATAAATAAAGAGTCGGGTTTTAATGCCTGTTTGATCACAATAGAGCATCAGAGAAGAAAAAGTTGGTGAGGAATGCCTCCTAGGGACTCTGTCAGGCTCTCTCAACTAGGAAATTCTCTATGTCTATCTTTCCATTTCAGCTTAGTAAACATAGATGGGCTCATTGTCCATTGGATCATTTCAACCAAGTGAACAAAGAGTCGGGGTCTGATGCCCGCTTGATCATAATAGGACATCAAAGAAGAAAAAGTTGGTAAGAAATGCCTCCCAAGAACTCTGTCGGGCTCTCTCAACCAGGTAATTCTTTATGCCTACCTTGCCATTTTAGTTTGACAAACATAGATGAGCTCAACGTCCACTTGATCATTTCAACCAAGTAAATAAAGAGTCGAGGTCCGATGCTTGCTTGATCACAACAGGGCATTAGAGAAGTAAAATGTGATGAGAAATGCCTCCCATGGTCTATATGGGCTCTCTCAACCAGGTATATTTCTATATCTACCTTGCCATTTCAGCTTGGTTAACATAGATGGGCTCAATGTCCACTTGATCATTTTAATCGAGTGAATAAAGAGTTGAGGTGGTGGGGTGTGCCTCCAAGGGGCTCTATCGGGCATCCCCAACCAGGTAATTCTCTACGTCTACTTTACCATTTCAGTTTAGCATACATAGATGGACTAGATGTCCACTTGATTATTTCAACCAAGTGAACAAAGAGTTGGGGTCTGATGCCTGCTTAATCACAACAGGGCATCAGAGAAGAAAAAGTTCATGAGGAATGCCTCATAGGGACTCTATCGGGCTCTCTCAACCAGGTAATTCTCTGCGTCTGCCTCACCAGTTCAACTTGGCAAACATAGATGTGCTCAATGTCCACTTAATCATTTTAACCAAGTGAATAAAGAGTCGAGGTGGTGGCGCGTTCCTTCCAAGGGCTCTTTTGGGCACACCTAATCAGGTGAATGAGTAAGTAATAAGTGGGTAACTACCTGCCTGACCCTATCGAGGCATATGGTAGAAGGCGAAAGTCACCTCGACATCGACCTAACATAGATCCGTGTAGGGATATGAGGGAGAAAGCAAAGGTAATTTATAAGAACTTTTAGGAAAAAAAAGTTATTTAAGAGTTCCCAAATCGACTTCTAATAACCTTGTGGTAGAGAACAAAACGTCGTCACCATGGGTATCCAAATACCGACAGAATTTCTCCAACAACTTTATTAAAAGATTTAAAATAACATAGAGAATGAGGAATATGGTTGGCTTTGATAACCCAGGGCACATTCTCCACACGAATAAAACTAGGAAGTATAATCATAATTGATAAAAGAATAGAATTTATATATGGATAATGGATCAACACTACCACTCCCAATTAACATAGGTGGGTCTGGACCCAATATCACATCCTTTAAGGATGAAAGAAATTTATATATGGATAGTGAATCAACATAGCGACCCCCAACTAACATGGGTTGGTATGGACACAATATCACATATTTCAAGAGTTTAAGTGAATGATTTTGATATCCCAGACCCCGTTCAACTTATATGAACAAACTACGGAGCACAATATAACAAAATTGATATAAGAATGAAATTTATATATGGATAATGGATCAACACTATCATCCCCAATTAATATGGGTGGGTATGGACCCAGTATTACATATCAAAAAGAAGTTTGAGTTAATGGTTTTGATATCCCGGAACACACTTAGAAATGCCAAGTAAAACTAAATAAGAGCAAGTTATAGAGGATCTTATAAAGGAGTGAAATATTGGCTTTAATAATCTATGCCACATTCGCCACGTGAATAAAACTAGGGAGCACAATTAGAAAGAAAATTAATATGGGGAAGAAATTAACATAGTGATAGTGGTTCGAAATCACCTCACATGACTAGCATAAATGGGTATGGACCCATTATCTCATCTCAGAGAAAGTTTGAATTATTGGTTTTGATATCCCAGACCACACTTGGGGATACCAAGTGAAACTGGGTAAGAATGAATCCTCTCAAGGAGAGGATAAACTAAAGATTCTGTGCAATAACTCTAATGTGATCGGTGTGCACAGACTTAAATATAAATATCCCTATGGCTTATTAGCATATCACCTTTAAGGGTAGCTTTATATTCATCGTGATGAACTTCGTGTGGTAAAGGATAAATCATCGTGGCCACATAGACTGCCAAGAAGTATGAATGATCCTATCAGGGGATACACATACATAGGGATATAAGGAAATCTAAAAAAATAGTACTCGTTGGTCTTGATAACCTAGACCACATTTGGGGGTGCCAAGTGAAACCGGGAAAAAAATAACTACTATATCATGATTGATAGATGAAGGAAATTTATATAGGGACATTATATCAACATCACCACATCTGACTAACCTAGGTGGGTATGGACCCAGTATAATCTAAAAAAAAGATTTAAATTAGGAAGATTAGATCAACATCACCACACCTGATTAGCCTAGGTAGGTATGGACCTAATATCACCTCAAGAAAGTGGATTTAAATTATTGGTTTTGGTATCCCAGACCACGCTTATGGTGACAAGCAAAACTGGGTGAAAGATAAGTCCTCTCAAGGAGGGTAAAAATCAAGGGTTTAATGCGCTAGCACCAAGGTGATTGGTGTGCATAAATATAAATACAAATATCCCTATGACATATCAACATATCCCTTTAAGGATAGCCTTATACTCTTCGAAGTGAACATCATGTGGTAGAGAACAAATCGTCGTGGCCACACAAACTGTCAAAAAATAAGAAGGATCCCATCAGATGGTACAAATATAGAGGGATATTTATATAAGTTAGGGGGCGCTAGTCTGCAGGAAACTGCCAGCATTAGTGGAAAGTGTGTTAGAAGGTCCTTGACAGGAGTCCTTGACTCTCATTTTGCAAATATAATGGGGAATAGGTTGCTTGCTAGTATTATTACGTCAAAAGTCTCCTTCCTCATCTGAGCTACTATCAATAACTAATTCACCCTCAGATATCAAGTATCTATGAAAGGTAGGAAGATGTCGGGGTCTGCTCGGTGATCTCAGGGTGAGAGAGCCGAGCGAACACAGAAACCCAATAGGAAGTAGAGAATTTGATAAGGTACGGAATGGCCTAGAAGTCCGGAAAGAAAGGGACCAAAGCTTTGGGAAACCCTAGATATGAAAGGAACCTAATTAAGAAAGGGACCCTATCTAAGAGTAACACGAACCTAATTTAAGGAGTGTCAATCATAAAATACACACAAGAAAAAAATAATATAAGATTTAAAAATAGAGAGAGAAACGGGTCTCATCGTGGTCACCAGAAACCTGTGGACCTCCAAAACGACACTGCTCGCGGCTACGGAGTGTAGAGGGTATACGATCGCACCACCCCGAGGGATAGAGACGATCGCGGACCTCCATGCTCCTCACAAATGGACCAATGAAAGGGCATATTAGATAACATACGACTAAGCATTGAGGATAGCGGCTCTCGCCAGCGCACTTTGATGGGTAATAATATATATGACCTGATCAAAATGAGTTTCCCCCGCCCGATACATCATCTCGAGTGAGATTTATTTGATGGTGGAAATCCTCTTCCCACAGGCACAAGCCCCCGTGTTTAATTACATCTCAGGCCGGGGCCCAAGAAAACTCTCGATTAAGTATCCAATATTATTCTTCCCATAAAATGGATTGGCACAAAAGGGGGAGACTAGGAAATCGTACTCAAAGGAAAAGAAAGGGCTCAATTCGGCTTATTTAATATGCAGGGTTTATACCAATATCTGGATGGACTAAGGCAGTAAGAAGAGAGAGAATCACACACTCAAAGCATACAGAGGAAAAAGATAAAAGTGTTGTCATTTTTGTGGCGCAAATAAGTAAAATTTATAGCCCCCAAAGAGAATGAAATTACCCACTATTTAAGCATACTACGAGACACCCAATATAGTAGCCTCGAATCCTAGATCTAAGGTGGGATTACTATTCTACCCAACACTAATACTCGTGTCCTAACTAATGCACCTGGGCTTATTCCCTGCCTAAAAAGGAATGCCAGCTAACCACCTAAGCGCTTAAAATTCATGTAGTCCAGTCTTTATGAAAGATAGGCAGGTGGTTTAGTGTTTTGGAAGTAGGGCTGACATCTAGAAAGTTTCCTAATTGGCCCTATACTTATATAGGGTGAATGCTTATAGAGCTAATGCAATTAAATTTTTAGTTTAATTGGTTTCTAATGCAATGCATGCTGGTTAAAAGGTCCAAATTATTAATGCATAAGATTTTAAAAAAACATGCTTATATAAAAAAAAATTTAAAAAGATTGGGCCTTCTTAGGTTCGGCACTTCATCCTCATGGCTAAATTATCCAAACTCTACCAGTAGGCGGGGAGGCATTTTATTAGAATGAAAGTGAAAGATGCAATAATATGCATGTGACCCCGGACGGTTCCGGCTATTCCCTAAGTCGTTAGGTTTCTAAATTATTTAAACCTTAAAATATTAATTTTTAATTACGAGTAGAAAATATTTTTATCCTAAAGGGCGTAGCATAAATCAGACCAAGCACATGCAAGAAAAGAAACCTAGAAAAAGAATGAAATTTCTATTGCGCAAATAATGTGAACACATCAATATAAATCCAACATAGTAAAGTAAAGAAAGTCCACGTCAAGTATCGTATAAGTACAACCCAAAATTGAGGATATTAACTGGAACTCACTTGGGTATCTGCTTCAATAATATGAAACTTTGCCTTAGTTAGGAGATATCCAAAATGCAAAGGCAATGTAATAGATCCTTGAGCATGGTGACCCTGATCATTAAAGCCCTTCAACATGATCTTATCTGAAGTAAGCTTTAAGTGACCAAGGGACAGACTCTTCAGAGTAGCATAATTGAGGATATTGACTAAAACTCATTATCAATAAGGACCCTGTTCAACTCATGACTATTGATTTTAGTAATGATATATAAGAGATTATTGTGCTCATGAGTTCCAAAGAGAAGATCGAGATCTGTAATGATAATATGT
Source organism: Dendrobium catenatum (assembly GCF_001605985.2). Taxonomy (NCBI): domain Eukaryota; kingdom Viridiplantae; phylum Streptophyta; class Magnoliopsida; order Asparagales; family Orchidaceae; genus Dendrobium; species Dendrobium catenatum. The sequence continues at coordinate 22,338,941 of NW_021319178.1, forward strand.
TGTATCTCTCTCAAATAACATGCATATATAACAGACTCAGTGACAAATAAGGCTTAATTGAACTCTATCTCTAGCAAATTTTTCACCAAAGTCTCTCTTAAGTTAGAAAATTTCATGAGTACATAAGAGACACTGAGAAGAGAAGGAATCTTTTTCAAGTGAGCCAATATATTGTAATCAACTTCCAACTGAGGGTCTTTTCCCCTTTCTTAGCATGTACTTGAGAAGAGAGGAAATGATCATCTTGTTGGGTAATGATATTTTTTTATTTTTTTATTATTTTTAGTTATTTTAGGCTGAAATGTCTTTCTTAAATGCAATTAGATCTCCCATATTGACTAAAAATTAATAGAACACTCATTATGTTCAGACAAGTATGGCTTAAGTTGAATCTCTAGGAAGTGATTCGAGTGTTCATGAATGATAAATAAAGGTTCTTCATAAGATCAAACTCTTCTTCATGTGGGGATTTTCATAATTATTAGAGATATATATAATACATGAGAAAATGAGTGCTATAAAAAGTAGAACTAAAATGGACAATAGACCAAAAGTTGTCATAATCGTCTTCTTCTATTAATTCATCATTAATATGAGAAATAACAAAATATTTTAGTGTAAGTGTTGGAAGAGATCACATCTTCCATTCTGAAGTTACAACACATTTTTCTCTCTTATATATATTTTTTAGCACATAAAAGATAAGAACTTTGCTCATTAGGCGCTATAATGGAAGAATGAAAAGAAATATATAAAGTAACTGGGTTTACAACTGCTGGCTTGGCATGTGAATGCCTCCTCTCAACTTCCTCTGAACTCTGAACTGCTTATTTGATCATACTCATTGTCTTGCAAGAGAGTGCAAGCTGTCACTCTCCATCAAAACTAAGGGGTGCTCTGCTATCACTGCTCTGACTATAACACTAAGTGTCACACTTACTAAAGCCTATAAACATCTAAAAACTCTAAGCAACTTTACATTGGGGTTATACTAAATCACTATCCTATAAGTGAATCTCCCCACTAGCCATGAGGTCTCCACCTTATCCTTGAATACATAAGAATATTTAAGGACATGCCCAATATTCTTAAGGAATGGATAGTATAATAGATACTCTTTTTAACCCTCCTCTTCCACTCTTCTATTTGTTGGGAATATCATAATATTCTTCTTAGCAATGAATTTAAAAATCTTTCGTACGCTTTTCCTCTTAAAGGGGTTTTTCTTGTTACACTTCTCCTATAAGTATTTCTAACTTTAAAGTCATATAGGAGGGTTTAAACTACTGCTCAGTTTGAGGCTATGGTTTAAATTGCACCAATGGTTGTGAATGTGTCTATGGAGGCATTTGTGGTCGTGACTATACTTATCTCTTTGGTAATTGTGGTCGCTATGGTATCGAACTAATCATAAGCCTCTTGCCCCTATCCTAGGACTCAAGAGTACTGTGAACTTCCACCTTTCAAGGAGGTGTTGCCCCTAAAGACTCCTACATTTAAGATTTATCTGGAGGTTTACTCTCAATCTTAGGAGGGACTACGACGTGTATGTTGTCCTACAAGTTAGTTATGTTAGTTAATAGCTTATGAAATGTTTTAATGCTAAAACCCTTCAGATATGGAGCGATAGTATCATCTATATTCTTTAATAAAATCTCAATTGCATGTTGCTCTTATAACTTAGGCTTACACTGAAAACTAAGATTCCTCCACATAATAATATAGTTAGGTAAGGACTCATGGGGGTGTTGTATGGTCACTACAAACTCACCAAGTGTCACCCGGTTCTTTGTACTAATGAACCTCCAAATAAATAACTGCTCGAGCTATGCAAATGTACACACTAAATCATTGGGGGAGGTCTAGTTACCACTCAAATGTCATCCCAATCAAATTGCTAACAAATAACCCAAACATTAGTGTGTCATTTCCTCCAATGTTACAACATATAACACAGTACTGAGTCACGTGCTGCATTACTTTCCCCAACCCATTAAACAGTAAAAAATGTGGATGGATAAAACCAGCGGGTTACAGATCCCACTCATACTATATTAGGTATGAACTACCTCTACTAAATGCATCTCCAGACTTTCAGGAGGAAATATCCTGCTCAACATTCTATGCAATCATATCCTGAATCTAGTCGAGCAATACATGTAATGACCGACTCTATATTAGAATATTGAAAATTATTATTATGAATGCTATTGGAACTGTCCTATGGACTGTCTTCTCTCACAAATTATGCCACTACCACATATGACACTGTCAGCTTATCTATGGATGTAGTAGGAGTACCTACATCCATGACATGGGGTATAGCCCCCAATGCTGTTAGTTGGGCGGCCATCAACGTCATGGCTTTGGCTATCTCAGACATCTGAGTTTGCAACTGTAAAATTATCACAGATATATCCACAAACCAAAGAGGTTCATCATGTGCTGAGGTAGAAGGCACATTAGCCTCCTCTTACTCCTCTATGCCATCATATAGCTCTCTTTGTTCCTCTGACATACCCCGCCTCGTAACAACACACACTTGGTGGACTAGGATATCCTCGTCTGACTCTTCTCCCAATAAATCATCCCCAAAGAAGGTATAACAGAAGTCATCAATATATGGACCCATAAGGGAAGAGATCCTATGGGAGTTAGGAGTATAGACTAACTTTAATCAAGTCGTGGAACTATATAAAGGAACAATATCCTCATTATCTGCCAGAATATCACAAATCATCGTAATTGCTATTGATCCTAATGGTATAACTATATCCATCTATTATGCTACCATAACCATCTATATTGCCTCAATATTTACATGTCGACGTTTCCATACCTATCTACTGGGATGGGACCCAGTAAGAACACTTAGCTGTTAAGGGGAGACAACAATCACGAAATTGAGTTGAGGCCAGACTAGATCCTCCGGTAGGTGACGTCCATGACAACGTGGGCGTCGTCTAATAGCAGGAATATTTGCCTGTGGTTTAACTTTTGTAGATACTCTAGGCTATTATTGATGTGGTGGATGTCCTCTCTGCCACCTATAATTCTATTTGACTAACTGTCGCTGGAACTGAGCATGAACATGAGAGATTTAGTAGATTAACATCTCTTCATTAATGCGACCTCTACACCGCGCTTAACTGATAATACTCCTAATTATCTAAGTGAGGGCTCTAACAGTACTGTCCCTTGGAACTCTCACCCATGGAATAGTAGTGATGACAGGAAATGCCATTGTAATTTGAATGACGTATTCTTCATCACCACTATGTATTAATAGGGAGAAGCATCCTCCATGAACTACGTCGATCTCAGGGGTGACACACACCTCGAGAACCCAGGGAACTGGCGATCGGCATGGCTCCCATTGTAAGGGAACCACCCTATGCTACGCTGGCTCCTAATGAGCCACAAAATCTGTCATCCTCTATACTGCTACCTTGGATGCTGCTAGTCATAACTTCTTGTTTCTATTCCTCTGAGCCCTTCTCCCTAGGCCAGAGGTGGAGAAATATGTTATATATGAACCAACTGACTAAACAACATGATGGACATGAGCTACTTGAGGAGGAAGTATCAAGGTCTGCCCAACATTCTGAGGATGATAAAATCAGGCGAAAATTAAAACCTGATGAGAGAACAAAGTTGAAGTAGGCTTGACCTAGGAGCCCCTGTTCCTCAAGAAGGATGGCGGGGAAGAAACCCAAGAGCTAGCAACCTCCACCAGGGCAGCGGGAAGAGGAATTAACAATTGCTGATGTTGGGGGGCTGCAGCCATATAGACAATTGTTACTATAGGCGTTTGTCTCCTTACTGTTGAACGAAGGAGCTTAATAGGTACTATCCTAGGAAGTGGCTGCTTAGCCACAGGTCGCATTGGCTACACACGAATAGGAGTTGGACAAATAGGGGTCAGGGCCGACTACCGAGGAACTAGACAACCGAAGGGATGCATGGCTATACAGCCTCTCTTTTATGGTAGATAAAGGTGGCAACCTCAAGAGGGCCTATTAAGAGTGAAATATGTAGAGTTAGTGAAGGAACTGAAAGTGATCCCCCTATAGAAAAGCTCGACAACAGGGACTCTGAAAGTGTCACACACAAACACAAACTGAAAAAGAAAGTAACTGAAGGACTGAAGAAATCCATGATACTGTCTTCTAATAAAAATTATAACAATTAGCACAAGAGAATACCACAAGAAAGAGTGCGGAGAGAGAGAGGGTGAAATAGCATAAAAGGTTAAGAAGAGAATATCCTAAGGAGTATCAAACTCAAAATACACACATAAGTGAATATTATAGAATCCAAAAATGGCGAGAGAAACCTATCACATCATGGTCGCTAGAAATATACGTGTCTTTGAAAGGATGCTGTTGGCGGGGGTCAAAATTCAAAGTATATGATCACACTATCTTATAGGAAAAAATAGTTATAAGTTTTTACACTCCACACAAGCAAGTCAATGTGAGAGCAGATGTGATCATATATACGATTAACCATGGAGTATAGTGGCTCTCACTTACACACCTCGATGAGTAATAATATATTTGGCCCTATAATCATGATTTTTCTTCCTTCCAATACATCATCTCGAATGTAGTTTATTTGATGTGGGTGTTGGTTTTCCGTGGGTGCAAGCCCTTGTGGTTAATTGTATCTTAGGTCTTAACCTAAAAATACTCTCGATTAAGGACGTTATATTATTCTCTTCATGGTTTGACACATAAGGGAATATCTAGACTCTCCTAATCCAAATGAAGATAGGCTCAATTGGATTATTTCAACATGCTCGGATCACACAAGCACTCGACTGGTTAATATAACATAAATTAGAAAAGAAATTATCTCATATTGTATAAGCGTGAAAGAACGATGAAAGTTGTGCCATCAATGTGATGCGGATGTGTATGATTTATAGCCTCCAAAGAGTGGAGAGCTTACACACCAATAAGGCATACAACGATACGCCAATATTGTCATATTTTGACCTTAGATCTATATAGGGGCGCACCATACACAAAGTACTAATGCCCATAACCTAACTAATACAAAACACTATGAGGGGGCTTATAACTTAAACCCCACTAGGGATTTAAGCTGTCTCAACTTGGATTTACCACCTTGCTTAAAAAGGAGTACTAACTAAACTTCATCTAACATATTAATTCTATGCAGTCTACTCTTATGAAAATACAAGAGTTGTGGAAGTCATAGAAAAGGAAATGAGAACTAAGCTCGACCATGAATGGTACCATGCTATGCAAAATAAATTATCCATGTTGTAAAAAGAAAATTTTATGTGTTTTTCACTCAAGGCTATGCATGTATGGGTAGGGCAAATCAAGATTGACCAATAATCATTATGAAATGTACAAGACCTAAAACATTAATAATCCTTTTAAAAGGTAACCCACAATGGGTCATATATTAATTTTAAAAAATTAATTAATTATAAATCATATATTCATTTTTTATCTTGTTTAAAAAAATATTTAATCTTTTAAAAAATTTAGTATCCTAAAGAGCCTAACGAAGACTCCGTCTGAGCTACCCCCAAGCAAAACAAAGTAAGAAATCTAGCAAAAAGTATGTAAATCTAACGTGCATTCACAATAAACACATTAATCATCACACGAATAATAAATAGTGGCCCTGAATGTACTGGGTTCTGTGATATATCTCAAAAAAATAAAAATGATAGTTTAGCTCTACTATATATACAACTCAGCCTAAATCTATACACAAATAAATTAGTGTGTGAGTTCTTCGTCGCTCTTCACACATTTGGCCTCCTGTCTTTTAAAATTTCTACACACCTACATGACTTTCCTATCTAAAAATTTATATTTGAAAAAAAAACAAAAATTTACATGAATACCCTACAAAAATATTGTCAGTACAATTAAAATAAAAATCACACATACTAAACATCCAAAACCTAAACCTTAGGACCACATTCCCAAGGGTAGCATTCCTTGTAGTACCTATTCAAGAGCATATTTATAATTATAATTGCAGCATTTTTTTATTTACCCTTGGGAATTATGCCAAGATATTTCTATAAATCATTTAACCATTTAAAGGTAAGTGTCCATCACAAAATAAAAAAAGAAAGCAACCATAAAACAAACCAAGCTATAAACACATCACCACATCATCAAAATGCAAAGTGAAAAAGGAAGAAATTGTAAAATATTATCCTAGCTATTCCTTATCCTAAGATGCCTATGAAAAAGTATCTTATCTAGCACCTAAATGTGTGCAAAAATTATTGTACCTAACTATCCCAAATTAGGTGAGAGGTTTAAGTTACAAGGTCAAATTCTTATTATTTAATGTATTAGTTCTCAAATTTCTCTTTAACTTATTAATGATTTATAGTGAATCAATTAATGATTAATCGATTAATCCTTCCTTAGTAATCTAAGGCTCGAGATAAGGCTGATTGGTGACATGCTAAGTGAATCTATTATTCACAATAAAGAAAAATCTAGGCTTCTAATGTCTAAAGTAAATTTATTTTTATGGTCTGACATGAGAATAGAAAAACCACTGCTTATAGATGTGTATATGTTCTAACCGACTTAAGGTTTAACATTTGGATGGTTAATGATATAGTTTGAGGTTCCTAATGGTGGCTTTAAGTTTCTAAAAGTGAGATGTTTTCTATAGATCTTTAGACTCTTTCCCTTTAACTTGTTAGGTACGTGGTGTTGTCACAATGGGCACGAGGACAAGGCCTCCTTAGGACACTTATCCCCGCAGCTCAAGATAGTCGAGCTTATATACCTTTCATGTGTTAAGGGGAAGAAATACAAAGATAAACATAAACCCAACATGGGCAATGGTATAGTTTGAAGTTCATTTGCTGCTCAAACAAAGTCTTATGTTTGTTTAAAGTTAAGAAATTTTAGTTCATTTTTAATTTTAGCGTTTTAGTGTTTTATTAGGGTGTTAGAAAGTTTGTGAGATGATTTTTTATAGTTTTGTTAGTTTTTCCTTAATTAATGTAGATTTTTCTTCATGGTTAAAGTTAAGGGATTGTGAAGACGTGTTTTATGTTTTTATGATTTCATTTGATTGGTTATAATTTTTTAGAGTTGTAAGTTGATTAAGGGGGTTTCAGTGATTTATAGATTTATATGAATTCATTTGGGTGTTTAAATACTTGTTACATCTTATTAGTCATTTTTAATTATTAAGGTTTGAAATTTAATATGCATTTTTATATTTTTTAAATTGAATATGATATTGGTTACAAAAGTTACTTTGTTGATGATTTATTACTGATTATTTAGGTTATTTGATGACTACCCTTATTAAACCAAGTCCATGAGATTTATTTCATCATCCTTGTGACTAACTTAATAGCCTCATCGGCCTAGGTTACCAGGTAATCATCTTGTTGTTAAATTTTATATTAATTGTTTGGAGGATTTTAGTGTATGATTATCATTAGGATTGGTTCCTTATAAATTTTAAGATAAGTTAAAAATTTATTAGTCATGTGTTTTATCAATTGGTTTCATGAATTTTAAGAATTCTTCATGTTTGTTTGGAGCAAATGAATTTCAAATGTAGGGTGTTATGCTAAGCTCAGACATGAAATTGAACATATTAATTATTAAGGGAATATATAATATAAAACTAATCATACAAACTAACCTAACATGCAAGAGCTCAACTTTCATTTAAATTTTTAATATTGTTGATTATATTTAAGGGAAACAACATTTAAAGGCTCTAAAATTATTAAATAAGTTATTTTTAGAATTATTTAAACAATTTAAACCCAAAAAAAGAAAATCATCCTAGTGGTATCCACTTCGTGTTGAAAAATAACGATGCACACGATACAAATAGGTGGGCCTAAATTACATGCCTAGGGTGACCATGAAGGTCTATAGGGTCAATAGAAGAGGACAAATCTTGGCCCACAAGACCAAGGCTTCATGAATGTGCTAACATAAGGCCAATGTCTTATACATCTTACAATATATATTTGGGTGAAAAAGTAAATAACAAAGTGTGTACTAGTGTAGCCATTTGACATACAATTAAAAGTCTTTATAGGATTGTAGAGTTATACTTGACCGTGGCATACCCTCTCAAGAAGTTCCAAACAAACGACCCACCAACTCACACATACAAGACAATAGTACCTCACAAGAGAAAGTACAGAGAGAAAATAGAAATGAGATTAGGCATTATTCAAAAAGAAAATAAACTAAGTGAGAATTAAATTTAAAGCAATTAAAATTTATAACTTCCACAATTTATTTCAAACTTATACAAGAAAGGAGTATGTATAAGTGGGTGGTGAAGACAAGCCAAAATAGCATACAGAGTTACAAAGTTTCATGCATGTTTAGGCTAACACATATGAGAGCTTGATAATACAAGTAAAGAAAATCATATGTGAAACATGCAACCATTTCTGAACATAAAACATTTATCTATACATGGAACACATAAGGGCCTACTAATGCATGTCCTAATCATTAAACAATGTGATCTCAAACATACAGGAAAATCTAATTAATCAACTTACAAATTCCATTTGATGTTAGGTATTCACATAATCTCAATGTTTGATTTTATTACTGGAAATTGATATAGTATGTATAGTGATATTCAAAGTTAACACAATGAATAACTAGCAACTGCATGATTTGACTAAACATAAGACAATTATCATTTGCAAAATATTCATATAGGAGGTTCTCTAACATAACAAGCATACAAATCTTCTATTGAATGAATGAACATGATGTGAAAGAATAGAGAAATGTACATATGTAGATCTAATAAAGCTACAAGTCATTTAATCGAATGGGTGGGTTTATTATATCCACACCTAACATCCCAACATAAAAATGTATACGAGATTCTCCAATCTAATCAAGATTTATTTCTTGCATATATACATGTATTATTGAAGCATGATTATTCATAACAAACTTCTTACTTATCCATGGGTCCTAACATAATCACAAGCTTTTATCGAATATGTAAACATGATATCAAACATAAAACTAAAATGTATACATATTCAATAAATCGTTAATCTCTATGTCGAATGTATGATTTGTGACTCACATATACACATGTCCTCTGCAATGAATTTAGCAATATGTAATGATGAGTACACACATGATATCGAAATATAATTATGCACGTAGTTTGTCTAATTCAATCACAATTCACAATCCTTTATCACTAAACATGCCTCTAAACATTCTCCATGAAGTTATAGTACAATTTCTAGTAAATGAATTTTAATACAAATCATTTCTTTAAATCAAAACTCTTTCATTCAACAATTAACAACCTCAATTTCTTCTTAGAAAATTGAATGCAATAAGAAGTTTAATTCATTTCTTTCATGCTTCAAAAACAAAAAAACTTAGGGAAAAAAACAATCTTAAATGGAAGAATTTATTCAAAGGGTCATTTCCTTTCAAGAAGAACTAATGTATTTACATGTGTAAAAAGACATATATTTGATATTTTTATGAGAAAAGGAAAAGAGGAGTAAAGATTACGCTCATGAAGCACCTAGCATATCATGCAAACATATAAATTTCCCAAATAATCATGATTCATGAGATGCGATCATTTTTTTATATTTCTAAAATTAGTTTATTTATATTTCTTTCACTATAATGCAATAATATGTATATATGCTTATTTGTTTGAAATGTGTGATTCTATGAAGCTCTAATATTAGAGGAAGTTCTGTAATGAATGCACCAAGAGTCATAAGTGTTTAATATGAATATATGATGTGTTAATCATTTGGGATTCATAAGATTCATTTTTTGATATGCTGTCATAGAGAGTCATAAAGATATAAATTTTGATATCTATTTCTAATGATAGGTAAAGGGCCGAGAGAAATCTGTTATATTTTATGTTATATAATTGTTAATACCATTCTATTATATATATATATATTGTTAATTGTTAATACCATTCTATTCATTTTTTGATATGCTGTCATATATGAAGTACTTGTTAAATGTGTAATATGTTAATTATTGAAAATCAAGATCAATAGGTGTGACATACTGAGCTGTATTGGCTCACTTATTATGCATTTTATTTCATATTAGGAGAAGGGAAAAAAGTCTATTGAATACATATAGTCCCAGTTTCTATTTTGTTTGAGTTTGTATATATAATTTTTTATTTTACAATTTTTGTATAGTTATGACTTATTTATTTATTTGCATCATTTTGGTTTATAGTCATGTATTGTAGTGTATTGGTTGTAACAACTCAATTTTTTTAAAAGTGAATTTAATTTATAAATTCTAAATATATGTTTGAAAAAGAGTGCAGCGACGCTGCGGTGTTGGGCCTTCGGACGCTTGTGCGCCAAAATCATCGTCACGATATTAAAGGCTCTGTTCTATAGTAATTATAGATATAGCATGCAGCGTTATAGTGCAACCAACTAGAAATCATTTTTGTATATATCTTTTTCCACTCACCTTACCTCACACACCTCAAAAGCGCTAGCTTGCTTGAGAAGGAAATAAGAAGAGGTAGAGGGAAGGAGTGGAGAGAAAAGGAAAAAAAGCTTATTTTTGACAATAGATCGTTTAGCTACTTTTATGAAAATTGCTTAAATCAAGATAGGTGAGTTATTCAACTTCTATTTTAAAAAATTTTAGTTTGGATTGCTTGATTCTCCCCTAATTAATTTTATTGTATCTTTTCTTTGAATTTATTGAAGTTTTATTATACCACTTTTTGTATATTATTGTACTAATTATGCTAGATGTTTTAAATAAAATACTTTTAAATTTCATTGTGTAAAATAGAAGTTATTATATTTTATTCAAATTGTCATGAATATAAAACTAAGTATTTTATTTAAACATACTACTAATACAATCATTGTGAATTAAAATAAATATGTGATTTGGTAATAACTGATTGCTATTGTTATTATAATATTGCTACAATAATATGTGTGAGGACAAGTAAAAAGCAAATTTTACTTATATATACTAAAGGTTGACTAACCTTTATAAGATGATGGGATGACAAGCTTTTCTTTAAATACTATAGTTTGGTGTTATCATCGATCGATTCACATGACACGTTGATTGAGAATTTTATGGAGCTATTTTTGTGTTGACGGATAAAGAGTGATGACTCTAGTTACTAAGTCAATGGTTACTGGTTACTAATTATCGATTTATAGAAATACATTGCTTTCCAGAACTCTTTACTTCTTTAATATGATTAATAAAATATATGTTACTAGTTCATTGTTACTACATGATCTTACTATCATTGCATCGATTTACTACCATTTTATTGATTTACTATTATTATATTACTCTACTGTTATTATCACAAATGATACTGTTATTGATTCACTAATATTGGTATCAATATCTATTCATTGATATTATTATTGTTTACTGATTCACTGTTATTCATTATGTGATTTACTAAACATGTCATCATAATACTAATCTTATATTGATATAGGCTAGTTGGATAACCTATGTATATTGTTATATGATTTAATCATATTCATAGGGTTTCGACGATCTTCATCGAGCTTTTGGTTCTACCAATTTATATAATTTCCTTATAGTACTGTTATGATGACTTCCTTATTGATTCGATAGTAAGATTACTTTATTGGTTTATGTATTGTTTTATTTTATTGACTTTTATACCATAATGTTATATTATTTTATAGATTTTACTACTAATATATGTGAGTTTTACTATTTCTATACATAGTCATGATCATATGACTACTATTGATATTGACATGACTAATGACATGCATATTGCTTTATCGTGCCTAGAGTTAGTTTTAGGATTTAGTGTGTTGCTGGGATTTTAGCTCATTATATAAAGTTTAAATGATTTCATTCCATGGCAGTGGATTATGAGTATAAGATTGATTAGGATTCTTCAGGTTTATCATTGTTTTATTTCTTTCTTCTTATAATTATTCTTTTATACTCATAACTAGATGATGTGTTGTGATTATGTAATCCTTGAGTATTGTATATGATTTTGGGAGAAATGAATACATATATATTAGTATTTGTATTCCTAAATTTATTTTCACTGATATTTAATTGATAAAGGAAATTAGACAATTTTGGTGTTGTTATATTAAAAGATAAAAGAAAGAATTTTTTTTTTACTTTAGATTCTGAGGCATGGCATAGGTATTGTTGTACATACATTTTGATGATGAATGAACATATACAAAAAGTGTATAAGTTTAATTTTTTTTCTTACTAGAGTTAATTATAACCTTTGTATTTTTTTTAATATAAAGAAATTTGAGAAGCCTCTAAATCTTTGATCTTGGTTTTGGTCTATCACTATTAAAGACAATATGACATGTCATGCCTATATATTATATTAGGTTGGGTTGTGAGATAAAATTCACTACTGTGGCTAGGTACACTCTACATCTAGTTAGCACTTTTGAGAAGTGTTATAGGTTTTTGTGAGGGCTTTGGGACAACTTTAGGAAGTCATTCATACTATTCTACATTATTGATTTGCTTGAGTTGGTAGAGGGGCCAATTTGATTGAGAATTATTTGTTAGTTACTTAATAATGTTGGGTTGCTAGTAGGAAGAGGTAAGGGTGTCAAAATGGGTATTTGGGTCTAGTTCTAGTCGAACCTGGAATTGACTCTAGTTTAATTCAACTAACGTAAACCCCGCTTGATTTTTCAAACGGGTTAGAAATTTAAACCTAATCTTGAACCTGACCCGTCAACTTACCTGATTTATCGAACCTAACCTATTAACCTAAAATAAAGTCAGCCAAAGGGGGAGAGCGCATGTGGGGCCTACAAGCCGGTGATGTTGTACATTGTTCAACTTAATGCACTATCACCTAATGAACACCACTTGATTTCCTTTATCTAATCATCAACAATCACCTTATTGATGGCTATTGATTTGGACAATTCAAATTCAATCATTCAAATTCAAAACTGTAGTTAACTCCAAAATTCTAGACCATAATTCAAGGTGAAAAGCCTATGTCTTGTAGCCCTTATTTTAGTGATTTTTTAATCACCTCAAAACCTAGTCAAATGACCCACAACTCATTATTTATTAATTACATATTGATTAGACATGTCTTTAGGGTCAACTTTTCAAATTTGAGGTAAATCTAACACCTCTAACTCTAAAAACTTAATTGAAATACAAAGACTATAAAACCATTAAATTTTTATAGCCTATGCCACTAGACCTACTTTTTCAAGAGTATAAAAGGCATTATATAAAAAAAATATTGTTTATAATGTGGTGCAAGTGTGTGCAGGAAAGTAAAACAGCCTAAGAATCTACTTCAATTATGTACCAACATAAAATAAACATGACATCTAGAGTGCATGAAAATAAACACCAAACACGCGTGCTCTCTTGGAAAGAAAGTCCATAAACAAACTAAATTAAAACACTAGCCTAGCCTAGGCTAAAGTCACTTGTCATAGCAAATCATCTAAAGTGTGTGAAAGTGGCTGTGTGGTTTTCATATGTCTTTGGGAAATTATTATTTAAGTTTATTTATTTAGCGAGGTTTATCTGTTACATGCTGAAGAGGGTTTTAGTTTAAAATTAAATATTAATGATTTAGCATTTTAATATTCATATTTTAAGGTGTTAATGTTAATTATTTAATTTTAAAGAACCATATAAATTAGTGACATTAAAGTTCTAAAGCCACTAACCCAAATCCAAAGACTCATAATTGTAATGCTATTATTCTCCCATAAAGGTTAAGATTAGTTAGATAGATTCTTGGCACTTTATTAATGAATTATTAGAAAGAAAAAGAGAGGGAAGATCCCATAAATTCAATACATACATGCCCTCTAGAAGAATCAAGCATGATGTCTGGGTTGATTGATGATGAGGTTAATCTAGGCCAAGTTAGTATAGGTCAGACTACTATAAGTTAGATGAGGATAGATTCAAGTGATAATAAATCAAGTGAATATAGATATGGTGACCTCAGCTAAGATTGAGTCCAATAAGATAATATGTCTCCAGCCAACATGAATAAATTAATCATCTCTAATTAGTCATTTTTGCTTTTACACACATGCCAAACTATATAAATCACATAATAGTAATTATTATTTATGTATCCATTATAATTATTATAACATGTTAGTCCACCAAGTGTGCTTGTCAAAATGAATGTCAAATTTTAAAAAAAATAGTATTATAATGTGTGTCATGTATTTCATGCTTACATTTGAATGCACTAGCTCTACACATTTTATACATGTTGTTAATTTATTTATTTTACTCAAAATCAAATGCATTGATGGGGGCGTTTGTGATATGCGTGTGTGGTCGTTTGTGTTGGGTTATACTTAATATAAATCCTTACTAAAAATAGAGGTGTATGTGTCGATCAAGTAATAAAGTATTATGAGAGTGTAGATCCCACAAGAAAGTGTTCTACTTTACATAATTATTCTAGTATTATCTACATTAAGCTATAAAAATTATCCTATATAATGAAATCAGGTTTGTATTATATCTATAATAAGAATTGCTAAAGAAAAGTGAAGTTATCAATAGATTAAATGGTTTGAACGAACCATAGTGAAATCTTCTAAGCTTTCCTAATTGGACTCTCCTAAATTAGTTGTGAATCAAAAAATATGTATCCTTATCGTTGTAATGATATAAAAAATGGTTTTTGGCCTTTTTTACAACTGTTTTATATCTATAGACCGTAGACTTCTAAGCATCATATGTCTAACATACCAATATTCTATTTCAATCCTCTTAGTTATTTCAATGTTCCTTTGTCAAGATAATATATTACACTAGATTTTAATTCTACACATGGCCACTACATAGATTAAATGAAGAGAGAGAGATGTTGAAGATAATCATTTGTAATTTTTAAGCATAAGAGTTTACATTAGTAATTACTTAGGTTTTTATAACATCAGTCCAAAATTATAGGTTTATTCGGTAATAAAAAAAATAGAATAAGATAATTTTCATTAGCTGTTCAAGAAAGAAAATACAAGTGGAACATAACAAAAAGATAGCACCCAGAGTGACGGATCTCAAACAAATCCTACAGATGAACCATTCCCAAAGTGAATATATCCTTATAACTTTACTCTTCTCACTCCTTTTCTCTCAAAATGCTTGCTTGATTAGTACAATGTTAGCCAGCCATTCTAAAGTATACACCTTACTCTATTATGGCCTCTCCTCTAAGATAACTAATTAGAACTATAACACTTTCACTCGCAAAAATAGATAACCATTTATACTTATTATTAAATTGCTCAAGCATTGCGGCTCTCAAATAAGGTCGTGTCGTGAAATTATAATATGAACTAGCCCCTAAACACTAATAACTAGGCTCTGTTGTGGTGCTAACTGGCTCGGCACAACTATTTACTGATCTGGCATGACGGTCATCTAATTCAGCACATCACTTCTTTTCATCAACTACTCCACCGCAGTTCTACAAATGTTTGTGTTGTGGCTCTTGTTCATGTCATTTGGTGTTGTGACGCTTTTGAAGTTGGCACTTCAACATTGAATTATTGTGGAATTTTCTAGAGTCTTTAATGATGCAATGTTGATTTCTGGTGTTGTGGCATTATGAATTGTTGGGGCGTTTGTTTTGTCGAGGCGCTGAACTAAATGCCATTTTTTTTGAGATTATGAGACTATAATGTCCTGATATGGCATCAGAGTGGTAACGATGCTGAAATGTTGATGGTTTCAACATTGCGGTGTTGGTTAATACTTGTGAATTTTTCTGTATTTTTTGAGATATTCATGTACTGCATAATTTAAAAATAAATTTATTTACTAGAATTTAACATAATAAGATACGACATAATTTTCACTTAAGAAATTTCCCCAACATAAACTCTTGATTATTCTCAAGCAATCAAGTTTATACCTTTGATTGGCTTCATTAATTCAAATGAAAATTTGTCAATTTAAAATTAATTAAAATATAAGATATGATTGTTTCAACTCAGGAATCAAGATTGTGATTGTGATTTTTAAAGATAATAAAATATTATTATTTTGATGATTTTATTATTTCTCCTAGCATATATTGGATATTTCTATTTATTTTTGTGTGTACTAATATTTTAGGAAAATCATATACTATTCCAAATTGATGAATACATCAAGACAGGATAAAATATGATTTCATGTAATAAAGTTTGCATATCTCTATTTTTATTTTTTGAATCTAAGAAAGTGTGATTATAATTGGGTAACCTTGGACACACATGTATGGAGAGAAAGAAATAATTTAAATTAATTTTTTAGACTAATCATATTATATGATATCTAATCGTATTGTAATCATTTTATATGATTAGATATAGTTTTCCTCTAGAATGCAAGTAATGGCTTGAATTATTCGAACTATTTGTATTGTACGATGTCAAGTTTTACAGACGACTAATAGAGTATGAAATTGGATTTGTTCCAGATTGTACCGAACGAACACATTTATTTTTTTGAAATGTTCATACAGTATGATCTTCATTCCTACAAATGATTGATAGTGTACGAAATTGAGTTCATCCAAGTTCATACCAAATGAAGCCCTGAATTTTTAAACTATTTGTACCTAATGATCCACGATCGTACAATACTATTTTAGGATGGTTCTCTTGAAAATTTTAGTTTTTGGACGGGTTTTCATGTGTTTTCTATATAAAGAGTCCTAAAAACTTCTCAATAATCTTTTGTTATGAATTACTCTTAGGAGTGACCATTGAGAGTATTTTTGGGAGAAATTTTGTGAGTGAAGAGTGAGAGATGTAGTGAAGGGGAGTTATGAGGGATTTATAAGGTTGCCTAAAGTGAGGATCTCTTTATCATCTTCAACTCTCTCCCCAACTTCTTTGAAGGCTCTTGAGAGAAGATCTTCAATATTGGATCTAGGTACTCTTCCTTCACCAGGAGAATGAAAAAGGACATAACGGTATGCTGCCATCACTCTGAGAGTGTAAAAGGCAACAGTTCACTTTTACATCGGGTTGGTGGAAGAGAGTTTATAAGGGCTTCTCTGCCTTGTCGTGGGGGCAAAATGAGAGTCATTACTATTTAGTGCAATACCTGAAGTAGTCACCAAGGAGTGGATGTAGGTCAAGTTGGACCAAACCATTATAACTTTTGGCGTTCTTCTGTTATTTTTAAGTTTTTTCACTTTTTTATTTTTTGTATTTAAAATTTTTTGTTATTGAAAAATCCTTTATGATAATCATTTTTATAAACAACTACATATTTCAGAATTAGTTATTTAATTTTCTAATAGTTCTAAAAAAGTTTTCAAAATTTTAAGAAAATATTTTAATAATCAATTCACCACCATCCTCTTAGTTAACCTTAGTACAATTCTATAAGGTCTAACAAAATACACAAACTTCAAGTGGTATCAGAGTTAATTTCAAAAATTAAGATTTAGACTACTTTTTTAAAAATAATCATGACTAATTTTGAAAATTGGAATACAACTCAAAGATATTCAATCACTAGACCACCTTTATTAGATAACATTCCTTTTGATTTTTTTGGAAAACTTGCATGTCTATTTTTCTGCAATCACTTGAATATCACAAGTGGATATTTGTATATGAAGGTTATACTAGACCTACTTGAATTGTTGATGGCGTTAGAATTAAAATACTATTTACTAAATGAACTTTAGAAGAAAGAGAATTAGAATAATTAAATGTAAAATGTTTAAACGGTTTTTTATTTGCTTTGAAATATAAGGATTATATGTGTTTTTTACTTGCAAAACTAGGAAAAAAAAGTTGGGATAGACTTTGCATAACTTATGAAAGAACAAATGAAGTACAATAATCTAGGTTGAACATCTTATTATATGACTATGAAATATTTCGTATGAAATCAAATGAGTCAATTTCTAATGTTTATACAAGGTTTTCTCATATTATTATCTCATTGTATGATTTAGGTAAAGAAAATACAAATTCAAAAAAAGTTAATAAAATTTTACATTGTTAGCCTACTATTTATTATGTAAAGATAATTGTCATAATTGAGTCTAAAGATCTGAATGTATATTTTATTGACAATATATTTGGATCACTTATTACTTACGAGCAAAGAGTGATTCAAAGACAGATCGATGTAGGTGACAAAAGGAAAGAGAAAAATATAGCTTTAAATGTTGATGATTTGTAGAGTGATCAATCAATATCATAGGATAATGTTTACATGCCTAATTTAAATTATGTTAAATTTTCTAATGCTTTTTGTCTAAAAACTATTATTGATGATTCTTGGTTATTACATAAGAGATTATTTTATACAAGCATGAACAATCTTAAGAAGATCACCCAAAAGGAATTGGTTAGAGGTATACCCAAATTAGACTTTACTGAGTACATGTGTGATGCATGTCAATTCGGGAAACCAGTTAAGTCCTTTAATTCAATTAAAGATCTTAGAACTAGCAAACCCTTAGAATTTACCACGTTCTCACAGATGGCGTCAAACTATTGCATCATAGAATATTTGTCGTAGTAGAGAAATATATAGTTTAATGTCTTAGCTTTGCACGAAGATCCATCACATAAGAAGATGAAAGAGATAGCATAACATTCATAAGAGACACCAGAGTTTTTACGTGGAAACCCCTAAAAAGGGGGAAAAACCATAGAGCCTAGCCTAGTTTGAATGAATCCACTAATATTTATAGTTAATTATAAATGAGACCTTTCCTTGGGAGAAGGTTATGGCTTGATTTCACAAATGTACATCATATAGAGCACATTATATGATGGGAGTTATAATAA
This sequence comes from Dendrobium catenatum, assembly GCF_001605985.2. Lineage (NCBI taxonomy): Eukaryota > Viridiplantae > Streptophyta > Magnoliopsida > Asparagales > Orchidaceae > Dendrobium > Dendrobium catenatum. Next base: position 22,357,800 of record NW_021319178.1, read on the forward strand.
TCAACATAGAAATATTTGTTTGGACCACAAGACCATAATCATTAGGATAGAGGTCAGAAAGATAGTAGTAATAGGACGGTACTCCGGTAGAATTATGGGCGTCAAGTGGTGGTCTAGCGGAACTCAGGACCTTAAATGGTGGTCTAGCAGAACTCGGGGCCTCAAGTGGTGGTCCGGTGGAACTTAGGGCCTCACGTGATGGTCTAGTGGAGCACAAGGCCTTAATTGGTGGTTCGGCGGACCTCAGGGCCTTAAGTAGTGGTCTGATGGAACTCCAGGCGATGGTCGAGGAGGAGCAAGAAGGCAAGAGCGATATCCGATCTCTCTCTTGCTCTCTTGCTTGGAGCCCCCTTTCAAGAGGGAGGAGGGGCCTATTTATAGATTTCCTAGAGTGATATGACTCATAAATATGAGGATGATCAAGGGTAAATGGGAAGTGGTTAGGATGGATGGTGGATGTTTAATCCCTTGATCATGAACTATTCGTTGGATATTTTAAGATCTTAATGATGTCAGAATTTCATGATCTTGAGTTCATTGGATTCTTCTCGTCGACCCGCTCAATTCAACTATAAGCATGTCACATTTGGAAACTGTTTGGTAATCTAAATTGTGGTTTAAACCTTCCAATAGTGCTATGGGTCCTCGATTCGGACCCATTTGGGCTCGGATTGAGTCGAATTTAGTGTTGTTGGGTCTGTATTCTTAAGACGTTTAGTTTGACTATAAGTTTGTTGAAATTAGAGTTTGGATGGTCCCAATTTTAATTTTGAAAGTTTCCAACTTGATTTTTCCTCAAGATTTGTGCCTGATCAAGATAATTTTTTGAGGTTGTATCAATTATTATAATTAAACACTTTACATCCAAAGGCACATATATGTGAGTGATTTGGTGTCCTACTCTTATGAAGTTCATAGGGTGTCTTATTCAACTTAGATATAATGTCCACTCTATTCAGAACATAATAGTCTATATTAATCACTTCAACCCAAAAATATTTAGGAAGTGAATACTTAGCTAGTATGGCTCTAGCAGCTTCTCCCAAAGTTATGTTCTTTCTTTCAACAACCTCATTCAATTGAGGAGTCCTAGGAGCTGAAAGGTTATGATATATCCTTAGAACTTTACAGAAAACTTCAAAATTTTTATTTTTAAATTCTCTACTGCAGTCACCATAAATTATAAGAATTGCACAAGTTAGCTTCCTTTGAATCCAAGTAGAAAAATTTCTAAACTCATCAAATGATTTACTCTTATGTGATAATAATCTAATCCAAGTGAACCTAGAATAATCATCAATAATCACATACCTAAAAACTTTCCCTCTTAGACTTACAGTACTGATTGGGGGGTAATTTTTTCTCCAACCTCAGAAAGTTATTCCTGTCAACTTCCTGATATTAGTTATTGTTGCATCAATTTCATGGGAATCAGATCCGGACTGGGGATAACCTTGACTCCAATTATGGACAAGAATATCCCTCCAGTACTTTCAAAACCAAGATGATATATTAAGAAAATCCTAATAAATTCAAGGATTCCAATCAATTATAAGCTTTATACAGTCACCTAGTGGACTTATATTCCTTGGGCAGGTCCTAATCTTGACCTCAAAAAGTTAGTAACAGTCTAAAGATAGACCTTTCTTCATATTTGATTCGAGATACACACATATTCGCCCCCTCCCAGTCAAGGAAAAATTGATCTCAGAGGGGATTCAATTTGATCTCTTTCACACATATTAACGTCATCGACCAAGGCTCTTACATACAACCTTGGATAGGTCAAACATCTTAGGAGGATATCAATCAAATCTTAAATCCTTGATTCAAAAAATATGTAATTTTTATTGTGTCACAATCACTGGATGATCAATCCAAAGGGGATTCGATCCGACCATTTCCACACAAGTTAACCTCATCGAGCAAAGGCTCTAACATACAACATCGGATAGGTCATTCATCTTTAGCAAATTCTCTCAACCTCTTCTATGCAGGTTAATATCATCGAATAAATGTTATGACATACAACCTCAGATAGGTCATACATCCTTAGAGGATTCTATTGACCTCTTCTATATAGGTTAACATTATCGAGCAAAGGCTCTGACATACAACCTCGGATAGGTCATACATCCTTAATGGATTCTCTTGACATCTTCCATACAGGTTAACATCATCGAGCAGGGATCTAACATACTACCTTAGATATGTCACACATCCTTAATAGATTATCTCGACCTCTTCCATATAGATTAATATCTTCAAGCAGGGATCTGACATACAACATTGGATAGGTCATACATTCTTGATGGATACTCTTAACCTCTTCCATACAAATTAACGTCATTGAGCAGCACTCTAACAGACAACCTCGGATAGGTCATACATCCTTAGTGGATTATCTTGACCTATTCTATATAGGTTAACATCTTCGAGCAAAGACGCTGACATATAACCTCTTATAGGTCATACATCATTGATAGATTCTCTTGACCTCTTCTATATAGTTTAACGTCATCGAGCAAAGGCTCGGATATACAACCTCGAAGTTAAACATCTTTGGTGGATTCTCTCGACCTCTTCCATATATATATTAACGTCATAGAGCAATGGATCTGACATATGACCTTGGATGGGTCATATATCTTTAGTGGATTCTATTAACATACGCTATACTACCCATCGACAAACTTTTGTTGGACTTTTGCCCGTCGCCAGACTTCTTACTGGAGTCTAAGTTCTACCCGACGTCAAATTTCTATCAATTACTGGACTTTCATTAGGTTTCTGCCCGACGCTGAATTTTTACACGATGTCAAACTTATACCCTTCATCAGACTTTCATCAAGCTTTTACCTGATGCTAAATTTTTACTTGTATCTGACTTCTGCCCGTCATCAGACTATCATCAGACTTCTACCCAACACCATACTTCTATCTGATACCAGACTTCTGCCCATCGGTAGACTTTTGTCGGACTCCAACCTTTTGCCAAATTTCTTCCCATTGATAAACTTTTGTCCATCGTAGGACTTTCGTCAGTATTCTACATAACATCATACTCCTACCCGATGCCAAATTTCTACCCATCGTTGGAATTATATCAATCGTTAGAATTTTGTTGGTTATTTACCCGATACTATACTTCTACCCAATGCCAAATTTTAACCCATGATAAAACTTTTGTCCCTCATCGATCTTTCATTGATCTTCTACCAAACATCGTACTTCTACCCGACACTAAACTTTTTTCCATTAACAGATTTTGGTCAGATTACTACCCGACGCCAAACTTCTACCCATTAACGGACTTTCATCTGACTACTATCTGTCATCAGACTTTCATCGGTCTTCTACCTGATGTTGTACTTCTACCCAATGCCAAATATCTATCTATCATCTGACTTCTATCAGTAGTTAGTTTTTCTTCAGTCTTCTACCTGACATCCGAGTTCTACTTATCGTCGAACTTTCATCGGAGTCATACCTGATGCCAAATTTCTTGGTCATTGAACTTTTGTCCATCGTCAACCTTTCATCAGTCTTCTACCTGACACCGTAATTCTACCCACCCTGCCCATCGATGAACTTTCATTGGACTACTACCCAACGTCAGACTTCTGCACGTCGATAAACTTTCGTCAGACTTCTACACGATGTTGAACTTCTACCCGTCATCAGTCTTTCATCGAACTCATACATGTCACCAAATTTCTACCCGTCGTCGTACTTCTATCAGTCATCGGACTTTCATCGATCTTCTACTCAATGTCGTACTTCTACCCGATGTTAAATTTCTACCCAACATCGCACTCTATATGTCGACAAGCTTTCTTAAGTCTTTTACATGACGCCACACTTCTACCAGATGTCGGACTTCTGCCCATCGATGAACTTTTGTAAGACTACTACCCTTTGCCAGACTCTCTTCAGACTTCTACCCGAACCTAAATTTCCACCCATTACCGGACTTCTTCCAGACATCGAACTTTTATCCATTGCCAGACTTCGACCGACTAAAGTTGGACCTCTACAGAATCTCTCAACGAAGGAGGAGAAACTCCTACTCAATGAGGGGCCTTAGACCTGGAGAAGGGATACCACTAATTCCTTAGTGTGAGGGATAGTAGAAGAAGGGGATGGAATCTCCTTCATGTAGAGAGGGGCTCTGGACCTAGACAGGGGGTACCGCCTGTGCAGGACCAGGGGAAGGCCTCAAATGAAAGAAGAGAGAAGTAGGAATATGCAAATTTGAATAACTAAGGAGGGGGTATTTATAGGTGTGTGGGAGAAATTGGAGAAGTTAGGGTAGTTATAAAATGAAAATAAAAAGATCAAAAAACAGTTAAGGCAACTGCCCCCTAAAGAAGAGGTTAGAGCCACCTCATATGGCTCACATTAAAAAGAAAAGACTAAAGTTCAAGGCATTGTCTATGGTCAGTAATTTAAACACGTTATAATGATGGTCTTTTTCCTTCAAGTTCATTGAAATTATATTCCATTTAAAAATGGGTTTTACATCATCAAATTATGATATCTCACAATGCTCAAAATCTGGAGTATGAGAACTAGAAATATGCTTTAGACTACTTTGGCCTATTAAAAAAACGTTCTATTGACCTCTTCTAGAATAATCTTCAATTTATAAGTCATGAACCAAGTAAATATCATGGCTTAATGATATATACTATGGGACATGTTTGACAGTATTGGCCAAAATGTTGCCGCCATATGCGGTTTATAAATTCTACATTCCAAAAATCAACTGTATATTTATAATATAATCTAATTTTTTATGAGATTGGCGCAACACTTTATCGTTAGATCAATTGAATACAACGATAGACCTCAACGAATACGTTTCTCTCAAGCTATTATATTGATGATGTATAAATATTACATCATCAATAAACAACATTTTTGAAAATCTATGCCATCTAAAGCCATGATATTATAACAAGATGCCAAAACTCTTAGAAAACTTTTTGATGATACATCAAAAAGATCATTGTTCGTGACATTTAGTGCCTCATTCGTAATTGACTACCAAATTTATATTTTTTGTCCTAACAAGTTGATTTAGAAATTTTTAGAGTCCCTGTGACCATTTTTTAATATTACGAACTCAATTTAACCATTTTTGGAGCTATTCGGGACCTCTAACCCCAAGATTGGATTATTTTTAAATTTTGAATAGCGTTAAATTTTTTTTTCCAAAAGCTACGACACATATTTTTTGGACTTCAATAGCTTTGAAGTCTAAAAATAGGGGGCAACTGATACATCCTCAAAAAATTATCTTGATCGAGCACAAATCTCGAGGAAAAATCAAGTTGAAAACTTCCAAAATTAAATTGGGACCATCCAAACTTTGATTTCATCAAACTTATAGTCGAACTAAACATTTCGAGAATACGAACCCAACGACACCAAATTCGACTCAATCCGAGCCCAAATGGGCCTGAACCGAGGACTCAAAGCATTATTCGAAGGTTCAAACCACAATTTGGATTACCAAATAGTTTCAAAACATGACATTCTTATAGTTAAATCGAGCGGCTTGATGAGAAGAATCAAATGAGCTTAAGACCATGAAATTCTAACATCATTAATACCTTCAAATATCCAATGAACAGTCCATGATCAAGGTATTCAAAATTGACCGTCCATCCTAACCGCTTTCCATTTACCCTTGATTTTCCTCCTATTTATATGTCATTCCACTTTATGAAATTTATAAATAGACCCCTCCCCCCTCTTTAAAGGGGGCTCCAAGCAAGAGAGCAAGATAGAGATTGAATATCGCTCTTACCTCCTCACTCCTCCTCGACCACCACTTGGAGTTCCATCTGACCACCACTTAAGGCCCTGAGCTCTGCCGGACCACCAATTAAGGCCCTGAGCTCCACTAGACCACCACTTAAGGCCATGAGTTTTGTCGGACCACCACTTGAGGCCCTGAGTTCCGCTGGACCACCACTTGAGGTCCTAAGTTCTACCAGACCACCACTTGATGCCCAGAGTTCTACCGAAGTACCACCCTACTGCTATAATCTTTCTGACCTCTGTCTCCCATCTACTATAATCTTTTTGACCTCTATCTTATCGACTATAGTCCTACTGACCAAATAAATATATTTATGTTGATTATTGTAACTCCCACCATATAATGTGCTCTATATGATGTACATGTGTGACATCAAGCCATGACCTTCTCCAAAGGAAAGTCTTATTTGTAATTGACTACAAATATTAGTGGATTCATTCAAATTGGGTCAAGCCTTGGATTTTTCCCCCATTTCAAGGGTTTCCACTTAAAAAACTCTGGTGTCTCTTATGAATACTACACTCTCTTTCATCTGCTTGTGTACAGGATCTTCGTACAATGTTAAGACATTAAATTATATATTTCTCTACCGCCATGAATATTTCAGGACGTAATATAATGATAAAACTTTTTTTTGAAAAATTTGATTCTAAATCTGATGAGATAATTTTTCTTGGATATTTAAATGTTAGCAAATATTATAGAGTTTTTAACAAAAGGGCCTTTGTAGTAGAAGAGATCACTCATGTAATTTTTTTATGAATCTCATATTTCTAGAAGGTCTAGGTTGGAAGAAAAAAAGATGTTGAAGTAATTATTCAAGGAATTAAAAATATAAATCTTGAAGAAAGGGTTGGAACAAAAAATACATTTTTTAGAGAATGGAAATATTTTAAAAGTCATCCTAAAGAACTTTTTTTTTGAAACCTGAGTGAAGGTATTAGAATTAGGCATGGACTTAGCAAAGAAGTGAATCACTTAGTATTTATTTCAATGATTGAACCCACTATTATAAATCAAGAACTTTATAATAAATTTTGGATTCTAGCTATGCAAGAAAAGTTGAATTAATTTGTTAGAAATGATGTTTGGGAGTTGATTGAAAGATTTAAAAATTAAAGTATTATTAGAACTCAGTGGGTTTTCAAAAATAAGACGAATGATTTTGGCGTAATGGTTATAAGTAATGTAAGATTGCTAGCCAAGGGGTACAATCAAATAGAACAAATTGATTTTCAGGAGATGTTTGACCCTATATCTATACTTTAAGTAATAAGGGTGCTTCTAGCCTTTGCATGTTTTAAAGGATTTAAATTATTTTAAATGGATCTTAAAAGTATCTTGCTTAATGGGTTAATAAAGAGGATGTTTATGTTAGGCAACCTCTAAGTTTTTAAAATTCACAAGTTTCTAATCATGTGTTTAAATAAAAAAAAGTATTGTATGGACTAAAACAAACACCTAGGATATGGAATGAAAGACTAAGTACATTCATACTAGAAAATCTTTTGTTGAAGGGAGTGTGGACACCACTCTCCTCATAAAAAGAGTAGGAGATGGAATTCTCCTTGTTTAAATGTTGATGATATATTATTTGAATCTTATGGTAAAAATCTTTGTGATGACTTTTCAAAAATAATGAGTAAGGAATTTTAAATGAGTTTGATAAGAGACTTGAGTTAATTTATTAGTTTTAGCATAAAGTAGAAAGAGGATGGCACCTTTCTTAGTCATTAAGGACATTCTTAAGAAGTATGAAATGGATAAAGCTAAACCAATAAAAACTCCCATGAGGACTCTAAAGGTAATCATGTTGATCAAAAGAAATTTAGAGGGATAATTATATCATTACTTTATTTAACAACTAGCAGACATGATATAATATTTTGTATTTATCTTTGTGCTAGATTTCAAACTGATCAAAAAATTCCATTTGATTGTTGTTAAAAGAATTCTTAGATATCTTTTAGGAACTCAAAACTTAGGAATTTTAGATTCTAGCTATGCAACTAAGGAATCAAGATTGAGATTGTAATTTTTGATGATAACAAAGTATTATTATTCTAATGATTTTATTATTTCTCATAGCATATATTGAATATTTCTATTTCTTTTTCTGTACTAATATTTCTGGTAAATCATATACTATCCAGATTGTTGAACACTTCAAGATAGGGTAGAATATGATTTCATGTAATGGAGTATATATATCTATATTTTTATTTCTTGAGTATAAGCAAGTGTGATTATAATTGGGTAACCATAAACAAACACAGGGGGAGAGATATAATTTAAATTGATTTTTTTAGACTAATCGTAATGTAAGATATCTAATCATTTTGTACGATTTGACATATGTTTTCTCCAGCATACAATTAATCAAACCATGTCTTGATTTTTTTTAACTGTTCATACTGTATGATATCAAGTCATACATATCGCTAACAGAGTATGAAATTAGGTTCATTATAGATCACACCGAACGAAAACATTTATTTTTTTGAACTATTTGTTCAATATGATCTTCATTTATACATATGACTAATAGTGTATGAACTTGAGTTCATCTAAGTTCGTACCAAACGAAACCTTATTTTTTTGAAATGTTCATACTAGACAATCCACAATCGTACAATACGAATTTAGGATGGTTCTCTTAAAAATTTTAGTATTTGGACGATTTTCTTGTGTTTTTTTATGAAGAATCCTAAAAACTATCTTAATAATCCTTTGCTGTGAATTTCTCTTGAGAGTGACCATTGAGAGTACATTTGGGAGAAATTTTGTGAGTGAAGAGTGAGAGATCTAGTGAAGGGTAGTTGTGAGGGATTCACAAGGTTGCCCAAAGTGAGGATCTCTTTGTCTTCTATAAGTTTTTGGCCAACTTCTTTGGAGGCTCTTGAGAGAAGATCTTCAATATTTGATCTAAGTACTCTGCCTTCATTAGGAGAGTGATAAAGGATGTACACTCGGAGAGTGTAAAAGGTGATAGTTTTCTATCACACTGGGTTAGTGGAAGAGACTTTATAAGGCTTCTCCGCCTGGTTGTGGGGGCAAGAGGAGAGTCATTATTGTTTAGTTTAATACCTAGAGGAGTCTCCAGGGAGAGGATATAGGTCAAGTTGGACCGAACAACTATAAAATTTGGTGTTCTTCTATTATTTTAAATTTTTCTTGCATTTAAAATTTTTGTGATTGAAAAATCCTCTTTGATAATCATTTTTATAAACAAATGCATATTTCAAGATTAGTGATTTAATTTTTTAAGACATCTAAAAAAATTCAAAAAATCCATGAAAATTTATTTTTTTTAATAACCAATTCACCCACCCACCCCCCCCCCCCCCCCTCTTGGTTAGCCATGAGACTTTTCTATAAGTTCTAAGAATCTTTGAAAAACTTATGAGTTTTTTTTCTCTGCCTGGTTGTAAAAGGTGACAATTCTCTACCGCACCGACTTTGTGGAAGAGAGTTTGTAAAGCTTTGCCGCCTGATTGTGGGGGCAAAAGGAGAGTTATTATTATTTAGTGTAATATCTGAAGGAGTCTACATGGAGTCGATGTAGGTCAAGTTGGACCGAACCACTATAAAATTTTATGTTCTTCTATTATTTTTTATTTTTCTCACATTTTGATTTTCTACATTTAAAAATTTTTTGGTTGAAAAATCCTCTGGAATAATCATTTCTATAAACAAATGCATATTTCATGATTAGTGATTTAATTTTCTAAAAGATCTAAAACTTTTTTTTTCAAAAATCCAAGAATTTTTTTTAAATAACCAATTCACCCCCCTCCCCCCTCTTTGTTAACCTTGAGACAGTTCTATAAGGTTTAGCAACCAACACGAACTTTCAAAGACTTCACCATTTAGATGTGAATTAAAATGATTAAATAATGAAAATTTTAATTTAACAAATCATGAACAATCATCTTAATGATTCACCTTCATCAATATTCAAATTTAACCAATTCATCCCCCCCCCCATTGAACTCGTCTACTGCAAGTGTAAGTACAATATTGATTTATTTTCTTAGATTGAATAGTTTATCATTTAGGGACTGGTAGTACCTTAGTTAATTTTTTAAGTTCAATTATAAACCTTTATATGCAATATCTCACTTACACTCTCCTCTTTTTAGTATTAGGATTCCTTTAGGAATTCAACATACTAAGATATCAATTTTTTATGTTATAGTACTCCTTTTTCTTTTAATTTTTTTTTATTATTTCCTTAAATAGATGGGGACATTATTAGAAGAATTCAAGTTGGATGGTTGAAGTGGAGGAATGCATCGGGCTTGTTGTGTGATAGAAATAACTCCCTCAAACTTAAGGGAAAATTCTATAATAAGGTGGAGAAACCTGCAATGCTTTACCGTGCTGAATGTTGGCCATTAAAAGAGAAGCATAATACTAAGTTAAGTGTTGCAGAGATGAGGATGCTCTGGTGGATGAGTGGCTTTACCATTAGAGATAGGATACAAAATGAGCATATACATGAAAAGGTTGAAGTAGCGCTAGTGGAAGATAATATTTGAGAGAGTCACCTTAGATGGTTTGTTCACATAAAACGGTGGCCTTCCGATGACCTAGTTAGGAAAGTAGAGGTAATAGATTTGACTTATGTTAAGATAGGTAGTGGTAGACCTAACAAGACTTGGTTATAAAATATTAGAAATGATATTTCTTTATTAGATTTAATCGAGAATTTGTCTTTCAACATGACACAATGGAGAGAAGGGATTCATGTACCTGACCCCATGTAGTGCGACAAAGGCTTAATGTTGTTGTTGTTTTTTTTTTCCTTTCATTCCACTCATTTTATTTTTAATATACTTGAGTACTAAAGTAATAATTTTTAATATCTGATTAAGTTTCTTCATTCAAAAAATCTTAATTTGGAATTATGTAAGAATTGTGTATATTTACTAATTTCATATGTCAGTTCATAATAAGTTTTTTAAATTAATCTAAGTATTTTCTTTTTTTATACTTAGTTATTCAATCATGTCACTAATAGTCAGTGCTTAAGTTTTACAGCATTTAAGTTCAAAATTGAAGTACTAACTTAGATTATTTTCCTTAGTTAATTGTGATGATTTTTGAATTATAAATTGTTTTTTGTTCATTTACTTGAGCACCTATAGTTTTATATTATTCCTAATTTTAAATAGTTTTTTATTCTTATTTTTAATTTAAGTTAAATTAGCTATCAAAGTGTAATATTTGGATGACATTTTAATAGGTAAGCAAAAAGAAAATTTAAGTAATGAAAATTTAACTAACATGAACAACTAATAAAATAAAGTGCAAAAGTAATAAAAAATGATAAAGCACTATACTGTAAACAAGAGCTAATCATCTCTTTTTCATTAAGAATGATAGTTGGTATGGAAGGAACTGAAAACAATTATTAAATCTATAATTACAATACCATGTGTACACATGCACAATTTAATCATAAGAAGTACTATTAACATCATTATTGAAAGAACTTCCCAATCACAAAAATCATGCGGATCTCCCCAAGCAAGGAAAATAACAAATAAAGAAAACAAAAAAGATCAACCAACCATAGCATTCTCTCTCTCTCTCTCTCTCTCTCTCTCTCTCTCTTTCTCTCTCTTTCTCTCTCATACGAGCAAGGAAAAACAAAATAAAGTATAACAAATCAACAAGGATCAATCCCAAACCTCCTTATTCATTATCATCATCATCTGTTGCTGCTACTATTGCTAGTGTATGCCAAATAAATTGGTTATATGTAGAGGTTGGAGAGAATTGGAGCTGGACAGGGTTCTCTACAAATGGACTCCTAAACATTCTAACTAATGCTTCATTGAACTAAGAAGCAAAGTTGTACTATTTTTCATGAATGTCCATGCAATGGGCAACTCGGCAAGACATCTCTTCCATACTGGGAAGAAGAAGTAATATCATTCCTAAACTTAGCAATTTTAGAAAGCGCAAAATATTTTTCTATGAACTTGTGTGCCAACTTATTTCAAGCAGTTATCGAGCATGGGGATAATGAATTCAACCACATTTAAGCTTTGTCCCTAAGAAAAAAATGGAAATAGACAAAGTCTAATACCATCATCATTGACTCCATTATACTTGAATTTGCATAAATTTTTAAGAAATTTTATAAGTTCAATTCCTAAACAAGAGTTCCCCTAAATTGAGGATTTTATTCCATTTAGATTATGGCAAGCCTTAAATCAAGTTATTGACTTAGATAATAGGTCATTGATACTTTGATGAATTATATTTACTAGAGGATTTTCATACTCTCTAAGAGGTTAGATTGGTTCTGATCTTGATTTGGTTCAGCTATTTCTAATGCTAAAGTCTTTTTTTTAAAAAAAAATTTTTATTTTTGAAGGGTCATTTTTATTTCTAAATCAAATAACAAAGGTTCCTTACTTACTCTACTATGCATACACCAATAATAAACAAAAATTGAAATACAATTAACAAGTTAAAAATAAAAATTACTAGATGTGAACAAGCACATATTTTCAAAAGAACAATAATAACTAAATAATATATAAATATGATTAAATATGCATCTTTTTTCAAACAATATAAAAATAATAGCAAGAATGCACGTTGCTTCCATGGAAATGGTGCAAAAAATATGATGGGGCTTTTTTGATATGCTTGTTTGGTCGTTTACGTTGGGCTATGCTTATGTTTATTCAAGTGTAAATTCCCACTAAAAATATAAGTGCATGTGTCGATCAAGTAATAAAAGTATTATGAGAGTGTTGATCACACGATGAAGTATTCTGCTTCACATAATTATCTAATATTATCTACTTTAAGCTACAAAAGTTATACTATGCAATGAAATAATGGTTATATTTCATCTATAATGAGAATTACAAAAGAAAAGTGAAGATACCAATAGATAAAGTGTTTTGGACTAATAACATTTAAATCTCCTAATATTTTTGAGGCTCTCCTAAATTACTTTTGAATTATAGCATATACGATCTTAGAACTTTTTCAAGCTTGTAAGGATATAAAGAAATATTTATGGCCTTTCTATAGTTATTTTATCTCCGTAGATCCTAGAATACTAAACATCCTATGCCTAGGCATGCAAATATTCCATTCCAATTCTCTTAATTGTTCCAATATTCCTTTTCCTTGGTAATATATCATACTAGATTTTAATTCTACACATGGCCACTACATAGATTAAATAAAGAGTGAGAGATATTGAAAACAATCATTTAAAGTTTTTAAGCATAAGAGTCTACATTAGCAATTACTTAGGTTTTCACATCATTAGTCCAAAACTAAAAGTTTAGCTGGCCATAAATAAAACAACATAATTTTTATTACTTGCTCAAGAAAGAAAGTATAAGTAGAAAAGAGTAAACGATATCACCTAGAATGAAGGATCCTAAACATATCCTACAAATGAACAATTCCCAAAGTGAATCTCTCCTTATAACTTTGCTCTTCACACTCATTTCCTCTCCAAACTTTTTTTTTTTTTTTGCTCACTACAATGTTATCCAACCACTTTAAAGAATGTACCTTACTCTTCTTTTGCATTTCCACCAAGAAAACTATTCAGAACTATAACACTCACGCTCACAAAAATAGAAAAAATATTTATACTTATTATATAATGGCTCAGATGCTGTGGCATTTGACAAGGTGGCAACTCGGCATTTCAATATGAACTAGCATCTCAGCACTAATAAACATGCTCCATTCCATATCTAGGTTGACTCAGTGTGGTGCTTCTTTTCTTCAACTGCTCCATCATGAAGTTGCAAAAGTTGGGCATTTCGATGCTCGCTTATGTCATCTTACATTGCAGCGCTTTTGAGGTCGGCGCTCTAGCGTTGAATTATTGTACAATTTTTTTGAAACTCTGGTGCTGCAATGTTGAAGCATTGCGATTCAAGCATAGGTTCTTCTAGGGCTCTAAATTATATGAGATTTCTTTAGACTCCAGTAATGTAATGTCCTAATATGATGTTGGGGCAGTAAGGACTCTGCAGTGCTAATAGTTTTGGTGCTGCGATACTTGTTCAATACTTGTGAATTTTTTAACATTTCTTGAGATATTCCTGGGCAACATCAACTAAAAACAAACATATCTCTTAAGAAACCTCACATGGGTCTTCTTTTCTAATTGGATATATATTTTTAATGTATATATTTTGAAAGTTCGTTAGGGATGTTAAGCCCTTATGAACTTAGTCCCAAGCTAACCAAGAGGGGGGGTGAATTGGTATTTTAAAAATTTCTTTTCACAAAGAATAAAAATCACATAAACCAAAATTACATCACAAAAATAAATGCGGAAATAAAAGTCCGGAAGCAAGAAAATAAGAACACAGGAATTTATAGTGGTTCGATCAACTCGACCTACGTACACTCCTTGGAGGTACCCTCCAAGTATTGCACTACAAAACATGACTCTCCTTTAGCCCCTACGGCTAGGCGGAGAAGCCCTCACAAGAACCTCCTTTTTGCCACCCCAGCAAGGCAGAGAACCTATCTCCTTTTGCTTCCTCCTGAAGCTGGTAGAGAACCACAACCAAAAGCTAACTCCTTACCTCTACCGACCCTTCCACGGACAAGAAACTCTAGACGAAAAATAAGCAGAGCGATCCTTAAAGCAACCCTTGTGAATCCCCTCACAAGCTCCCCCTCACAAGATCCTCTCTCTCTCCATCTCTCTCTTTCTCTCCTCAAGGCCTTCTCAGGTCAAGGCAGCAGCCAAAAGTTTTTAAAAAATATTGAACAAGAGCTCTTAAATAGAAGAGCTTCAAAGGAGCTCATTAATTGCAAGTTGCCGACTTTATCGTCCAGGCCAATATGGACATCGGCCTGGCCGATCAGTACAAATATCAGAAGATCGGCCAAAGCATCACCCTGCATGCAAAATTGGACGATTGAAAATTGGCTTGATCGTTCAGGCCGATCTCACGATCGTCCTGGCTGATCAGTTCAAATCATGGGAAAATCGTCCTGAGAATAGCCCTGGATACGAGCTGACCGATATTTATCGTCCTAAACCTACACAATCTTGAACTGGCTTCATTTGTTCGTCCGATCTTTTGATTCCTGAAAAGTTAGAAGAAAAAAGTAGTCCAAGAGAATCAATAGTGTTTGTCAATCATCAAAACATAGGTCATGAAAATGGGTTTGCAACAATCTCCCCCTTTTTATGATGGAAAACATAAGTAGGAAAATATCCAAAAAAGTCCATTATAATTTCAAAGTTACAAACCCAACAACTTTTCCTATCTTACCCTACTCCCCCTTTTGTCATCACAAAAAGAGGGTCCATATACAAAAGAAAGCACCACAACAAACAAAGACTAACAAGCAAACTACATAATACAGGAAACAAACAGCAGAAAAAACACATACTAGTTTGTGGACCTCCAAAAGGGATCTATTATGCGGGAGAATGGAAAGCAAAGGGTTTGATTACACTATCCCGTGGGATAAAATAATTATAGGCCTTTACACCCAACACAAGCGGGCTAATGGGAGGGAAGATTAGATTGCACATACGATTAATTATTGAGGATAGCAGCTCTCGCCAGCACACCCCAATGGGTAATATTATATACGACTTGATCGTAATAACGGGTTTCCCCCATCTAATACATCAGCTCAAGTTGTGTTTATTTGATGGGGGAATTCAATTTCCTGCGGGCGCAAGACCCTGCAGTTAATTACATCTTAAACTGGGGTTTGAGAATACTCCTGATTAAGGATCCTATATTATCCTTTCAAAATTGGGATTGGCACATAGGGGGAAGACTAGGAAGTCCTACTCAAAGAAAAGAAGGGTTTAAAATGGCTTAAATAAATATACATGACCCACACTAACACCTGGAGGGACTAGGGTAGTGAGAAGAAATTAGAGAAAATAAAAAAAATAATGCACTCAAAGCATGCAAGAGAGAAAGATGGAGATGGCATCATCCATGTGACGTGGATAGGAAGGATTTATAGCCACTAAAGAAAAAGGGGCTTACCTACCTATGAGGTGTACTATGAGATATCGAATGTAGTAGCCTTAATCCCTAGATCTAAAATGGGTTTAGTGCTCTACACAACACTAATAATACCTGTGTCATAGCTAATGCAACATGGGCTTATATCCTACCTGAAATGGAAAGCCAGCTAACCCCCTAAGAACGTAAAATCTATGCTATCCAGTCTTTATGAAAGATTGGTGGGTGGGTAAGTTTTCAGAAGTAAGGCCAATGTCTAGAGAGTTTCTTAATTATCCTTAGACTTATGTAGAGTGAATTCTCCTAAAGCTAATGTAATTAAATCTTTGATTTAGTTAGTTCTTGATATGATGTATGCTAGTTAAAGCTTCTAAATCATGTATGCATAGAAATTTAAAAAGGCTTATAAAATAGATTTTTAGAAAAGACTAAACTTCGCCAGATCCAGTACCTCATCCTCATAGGTCAGATTATCTAAACTCTACTTACAAGCGGGTAAGGGTCTTAAAGAAGGAGGAAAAAAATGCATTAATATGCATGTGACCCCGGATAGTTTGAGCTATTCCCAAGGTCATTAGATTTATATGTTATTTAATCCTTAAAATTTAAAAATTAATTTCTAATAGAAAAAAATTTTATTCCTAAAGAGCCTGGCGAGATCAGGCCAAGCACATACAAAAAAAAAACTAAGAAAAATATGTAAGTTCTACTGCATAAACAAAAGTAAACACATCAATAGAAATAAAATTAGGCAGAGTAAAAAAAAAAAGTAAAGCCCATGGCAAGTGTCATACTAAAAGTAAATCCCATGGCCTTAACGACAACATCCTAGATTCTAATCCTATAAAATGACACAAGTCTTAAAAGTAAGGCATTTACCCTTCAAGTCTCCATCTTTCGGTCTTCATACTGATCATCTTCCTTTGAGTCGTCTCCTTTGATTTTTATAAGGTTTGTCCTCCAGAAGGGTACCCAAATAAATAAGAAATTCCTTATAAATGGCCTTTCTTTTTCTCTTTGGTGTTGCAAATCTATTTTTCAGGGAATATAATTTTGATGATAGCAAACACTTCTATTTCTCTATAACTTCCTTGCCTGCTAACATTTCATATTCATAAAGATCATACTGTAATTTGAACCAGCTCAAGATTGGGTAGATTAGGTCTGAGTTAGTTTGTAACATTTTTCCTTTCTTTAGTCTATTATAATCGAAGAGGTTCTTGATGCTAAGTAACCTTGCGCAAACACACTTCGAGAATTTTTCTGACTACTTTTAGAGTTCTCTATTTTTGCTCATATTATCTGGGACGATCCCAAAATTGTCTTGGATGATCAGCTGAAAAGAGAAACCCTAATTAGGGCATCCTAGTTAAGGGAACCGTCATTAAGCACATCATCCTGGATGATATTTATATCGGCCGGGACGATAGGCTCAAAATAGAAAGAATCATCCTCCAGATCTATTTAGGTATTAGTTATTTTTGGATATCATCCTGGATGATGCAACACAATTAAGCCTAAATTAATTTAATAATTAAGGAAAGTAATTAAGGCTTAATTGATACGATCACTTCGTCCTGGCTATCGCAGGATCAGCCGGGATGATCAGTTCAAAAACCTTAGTTGTTCATGGACGATCTCATATTTAACAACCTCTATTCAGGGCGATGTTCTAGATAATTTTCACAGATTTGAACTAATAGTCCAAGATGATCGTGAGATCAGCCTAGACAATCGAGCTATTTTTTAATCATCCAAACATCACTCCAGTGCAATTATCTGGATAATATTCTATGATTTGTAGTAATTATATAAGATGATATTTTATTATCCTGAATGATATGAAATATTTTTTTTTATTTATCCCAGATCAGCCTGACTGATTAAGCTAAATTTGCACGGATCGTACATGACAATATTTACATCATCCTGGATGATAAAGTCAGTAAGTTACAATTAATGAGATATTCCAAAGCTCTTCTATTTAAGAGCTCTTGTTATATCCTTTAGAACATCTTTTGCTGATGTTTTGACCTGAGAGAGTTAAGAGGAGAGGGAGAGCAAGGGAGAGAGAGAGAGGAACTTGTGAGGGGGAGTTTGTGAGGGGATTCACAAAGGTTTTTCCAAGCAACGATCTGTCGCCATATTCTCTAGTTTTCATCCTAAGTTTCTTGGGGGTTCTAGAGAGGTAAAATTCAGTATCTGATCAAGGTTCTCTGCCTACTTCAGGAGGAAGCAAAAGGAGTTGGGTTCTCTGCCTTCTTCTGGAGGAAGCAAAAGGAGTTGGGTTCTCTGCCTCACCTGAGCTAAAGGAAAGAAGGTTTGTAAAGGCTTCTCCGCCTTGCTGTGGGGGCAAAAGGAGAGACACTAAGTTTAGTGCAATACTCAGAGGGAGCCTAAGGGGAGTGGATGTAGGTCATGTTGACTGAACCACTATAAATTTATGTCTTCTTTATTACTGCTTTGGTATTTAGTTTTTACACTTTGATTTATATGGTCAATCTTGGTTTTTGTTTTAAGATTGTATTTTGATCAAAAGATTTTTTAAAATACCAATTCACCCCCCCCCCCCCCCTCTTTATTATCCTTGGGACTAGTTCATAAGGGCTTAACATCCCTAACAAACTTTCAAGTGCCATCAAAGAACTTTCAAGTGGTATTAGAGCCGTATTCATAAAATATAGCTTTTGAAAACTTTTTAAATTTTGATCGATGGCTAACTTTGGTAAACATAATACAACAGAAATATATTATATTACACAATGACCTTTGTTTGATAATATTCCTTTTGATTTTTAGAAAACTCGCATGTCTACGTGTTTACAATCGCTTGATTATCGTATGTGGATGTTTGTTAAAGAAGGTTATACACTACCTTCTCGTGAACTTAATAGAATTAAAATTTAAGTTCATTTTAATAAATTGACTTTTGATGAAAGAGATTTAGTACCACTTAATGCAAAATACTTGAACTTTTTTTTTATGATTTGAAATCCGAAGATTATATGCGTGTTTCAACTTGTGCAACTGGTAAAGAAATATGAGATAGATTGTGTGTAACTTATAAAGGAACCAATGAAGTTAAACAATTTAGGTTAAATATTTTATTGCATGACTACAAACTTTTATGTATGAAACCTTCTGAATAAATTTCTTACATATATACAAGGTTTACTCAAATTGACATCTCTTTGCATGCTTTAGGAAGAGAGCTAACTAATTATGAAAGAGCCAATAAAATTTTAAGATGCTTGCCTTCTTCTTTTGATGCTAAGATCACTGCAATTACTGAATATAAAAATTTAAATACTTATTTTGTTAATAATTTACTTGTATCATTCATTGCTTACGAACAAGGGGAGAATCAAAGAAATCTTGATGTAGGTGAAAAAAAAAGGAGAAAATCGTGGCACTAAAAGCCAACAACATAGATACTGATTCTTTCGGATCTAAAAATGATGATGTTTCCTTCATCACTAGGCGATTTGAAAGCTTTTTAAGGAAGAAAAATAAGTATCATCAGAAGTGGAAAAGAGGTGAGGATAACAAAAATTATAAAAGTTCTTCTGATGGTGTTTTCTTTGAATATAGGAAGCCTAGACATGTTAAAGCCGATTGTCCTACACTTAAGGAACACCCAAGTAAGGAGAAGGGTGAGGAGAAATACAAATACAAGAAGGATAAGAAGCAATACCAAAAAGCTTTTTGGGCAGATTAGGCATCTGACTTATCTGAAATTGAAGCTGAAGAGGAGATAATAAATTTATGCTTAATGGGTGATCATCTTGATCAATCTGATCAAGAAGAGGTATGTGAACCAACATATGATCAATTAGTTAAAATTTGTAAGAGAACTCATGCATCATATAAGAAACTTAAGAAAAAACATGCTAGTTTAAAATTGGAGTTTTTAAATTTGCAAAGAGAGCATGAAAGTTTAAGTAAAGATCACACTTTACTTGATAACAATCACATGTCTTTACTTGATGAATTTGGTGAGTTAAAAACAAAGAATTTTGAATTGATTGTTGAACATGATTATTTGAAAGCTTTTTACACCTCGCTTAAATCTGATTTTAAAACTTATATTGAAGAATTTGAGCATAAAGAGCACTGTTTGAATGTTGATAATGTTATTTTAGAAAGTGCTAACTTGATGTTTAAAGCTAAATTGAATACACTTGAGAGAAATTGGAATGCATCAACACTTGATCTAAAGCCAAAACCTAGGAAGAGGCATTATAACCCAAATAAATTAGTAAATCCTTTTTCTGGAGTTAGATTTTTTTCATGTGGCATGCTAGGACACATTTCACATACTTGCATTTTTCACCAAAGTACATATTGGGTTTGAAGACTAAAATTACATGATTCACATCATAACACACATCCAATGCATTCTTCTTTTCATAAGAAGGGACCCAAACCTGTTTGGGTTCCTAAATCTGACATTTGATTTTTATAGGTGTTCTCTCACCAAAAACCTCATGAGAGCAAATGATACTTGGACAGCGGAGGCTCGCGGCTCATAATTTCTTAAATTTGCTTCTTAATAATTTTTGGATTGCATGTTTACTACTCTGTTGATTATTATTATTGTCTCCCATTAATTTTTGTGTTAGCTTTTCATGTTTGTTGTTATAGTTTTTTTTTTACTTTGGTTTCTTTTAGCTTTATAATGTTTTTTCTTTGTTTTTATTTTTTAGAGATTTATATTCAATGTTTAAACATCTCTAAATCAGTTAAAGAGAGAAACATCGTTGATGGTTTCCCTCCCTCTAATCTCTTTTAGTGGGGTAATTTTCTTTTCTAAATAAAAGTCTATCTCAAATTAATAACTGGATTTTGCAATTAAGATTTTTTCTATCTTGCTACAATAATTTACCTTATATAAATAATATTCAAAGTCTTTATATAACTTTCAAGTTATTTAAAATCTTGTCATTGCATTTATCATATGATTTTGAGTCTGTTTTGTGGTATATTCTTCCTTATATTTGAGAATGAGTTTTTCTTCTCTAATATATGGAAGATCTACTCATAACTAAAAGTATTTAAGAGTTTTAAAAAAGGAATCTAGCTTGGAAAAATAACAAAAAAATGTGGCCAATAACACCAAAATAAAAGATGCACAATGATCGCCAAAAATTAAAATATATACATAGTATATCAAAAATCAAAAGATGCATAAAGTGCACCATTTAATTGACAAGAGGCATAAAATGATCCCATAAAAGACAAGCTTACTTCTCTTTCAAACTTTTAAAACTTAGAAGAATTCATGTGCTACTTGATATTTTCAAAAACTTGATTTCAAGTTTCATGACTATGACAAATTATTTTGGTATATTATTTTATAAGATATTTTTTCTGGAACCAAGTTTTGAACGGATTTTTTTTCTTACCCAATTAGTTTTTCTGAGTTAGGTCTTTTATTTTCAAAAGATGATTTTTTCCTTAAAGAAGTTCGAGCTAGGGATAACAGGATCAGATATTCTACCATTTTTGAATTTTGACAATGTTAACTCATTGGTCTTACAAGTCTTTAAAATTCAATTACTTGGAGCATTTATCATATTCATGCATTGCTAAAACTCAAAAAAAAAATTGTTCTTTTCTTTTTTTCTCTTCTTTTCTATATTTTTTTATATTTTTAACTTTATATCTTTCTGGTATTATTATGTTTTTGGGCCTTCTCTGATCATCTACATCCATCCTCTATTTTAAACTTTTTGTCACATCATCCCGGATGATATTTATATCATCCTGGAGGATCTGTTCAATCCATTTAAAAAAAAATTCATCTATTGGCTCTTCTGAACTTTCTGCTTCTTACCATCCTTGACAATACATTATCGGCCTGACGATCTGATCGTCTTCTGCTTCAATCATCTGTTATAGTCTTGAACGATTCCCTTCATCCTGGATGATGGTCTTAAATTTTGCTCAATTTATGGAAAATCGGCCCGTACAATCCACATTTTCATCCTGGACGATACATATGGCAATAAGTTTTAACACCTTAAATTTGGCCGTTACGATCAATTATTGGAGATCATCCCAGACGATCCACCTGTTCATCCTAGATGATACATGTGGCAATGTTTTAAACATTTTTAAATTCAGCAAGTACGATCCATTATTATGTATCATCCTGGATGATCCACCTAATCGGCCAGGACGATCTTCTTTTTCAACGGTCATCTGGCTTGACTCCTCGAGACAATCGCCTATGTCTATTCGTCCTGGACAATATCTGATCATCTTGGATGATATGACCGTCTTTTTGACCAATTGGACTGGATGTAATTATTGTACCCGATCAGCCCAGACAATTTTGTGATCGTTCTGGATGATTAAGTTGATTCTTTAAATTCTGAGGGTTCCAGCCTTTTTTTCTCACACCCTCTTCTTCTACCAGCCTTATACTTCCTATTGCATTGCTGTTCATGATCATTGGATGAGGAAAGCGATCCCGCCACCCTTCTGGGAGCTCCTCGAGGGCTACTCTTGATCCTCAATTCACTGAGGAGAATGATCAAGCGGCCTACTAAAGATATAAGATGGCCGGAATCACTATCTCTCGGTTTGTCAACCATAATATTCTCTCATATCCGGTACTTGATCTATTTGCTCACACCTCCTTGTATTTTCTATTTACTCTTACTGTACCTTTCAACTCTGACCTGCTTTTTGAATTTCTTGCTAGTCTCAGCATAAATTTTGCCTTTACTTCTCTTGGATCCTATGTGAATCGATGCCTCATCGAGATCATATAACATGATTATGCGGAGCATTTACATCTTTCCACCATAGGGGACAAACTCCACACCCTGTCTTCTGACCCTGGTTATTATTGGGCTCCGGCCAACCGCATTCTTTGAAACACCAATGCTCACTTTTATATTGGAGAGACTAGCAGCTTGCTCAAAGATGCTAGGACTGTCCAACATGTCCTTCGCGCTTCCATTATTCCAAAAGCTGGTGATCGCGTTCATATCACCCCACTTCTTTCGATCATCACCTTTTACATTTTGTCCCATCAAGAATTCAAATCCACTGATTCAATTTTTTGCTACATCGAGCATCTAACTACCTTTCGTGATCCAGGACATAGGAGGAAGCCAAATTTAACCCAAGAATTAAAATATAACCTCCAATATCATGTTCCACCAATCTTCTGACCTGCTTTCTACTCCAATAACTCCTTCCACGTTCTTCACAGTACTCGTCTCCACCCGGGGGATGAGGAAGCCGAGGGAGCTGAGGAGGAGGAAGCTCCAGCACTTATTCCTGCACCTTGTCTGCTCCGCCAGCACTCTCAGTTGGATCAGCTGGTGGAGAGATTTGATCAATGAGAGAACTAATTCGAGACTTATGTTGCTACATAGGAGCAGCAACATACTGAGGATATTATTCGCCTGCAGCACCACTACGACCGGGATATGTCTTAGTTTGGAGAGCAATTCTCCACTCTTTCGAGTTACTTTCAGCCACATCCACCTCCACCACTTCCTCCATCTGACGATCAGGGGCCATCCTTCTTTTAATTTGCTTGTTTTCATGTGATGTTGGCTTCTCTTTTTATGTTATTTTTACTATTTTTTATTATGTTTCTTTTTTCTCCTCATTTTTGTGATGTCAAAAGGTGGAGTAGTTGTACTAGTTTTTTTTGTTCTAGTATGATTTCACTATTCTAGTTTGTTATATTTTTATGTTGATTATTTGAAATATTTATATAAACACTACTTTGAACGACTTCAATTATTTTTCATGTTTGCCATCATCAAAAAGGGGGAGATTATTGTGAATCTATTTTTCAAGGAATATGATTATTATGATAGAAAACACTTCTATTTCTTTATGACTGCCTTGCCTACTAACATTTCAGGTCCACAAAAGAGCAGACTGTAATTTGAACCATCTCATGATTGAGTAGACTAGCTCTGAGTCAGTTTGTAATCTTTTTCCTTTCTTGAGTCTATTGTAATCAAAGTAGTTCCTAATGCTAAGTAACCTTGCACACATACACACACTTACAGAATTTTTTTGACTGCTTTTAGAGTTCTCTATTTTTGCTCACATCATTCAGGAGGATCCCAAAATCGTCCTGGACAATCAGCTGAAAATAAAAACCCTAATTAGGGCATCCTGGTTAAGGAAGCCATCATTAAGCACATCATCCTGGATGATATTCGTATCGGTTAGGATGATTGGCTCAAAATAGAAAGAATTATTCATCAGATTTATTTAGGTATTAGTTATTTTTGCACTTCATCTAGGACATCATCCTGGATGATGCAACATAATTATGCCAAAATTAATATGATAATTAAGGAAAGCTTTTAAGGCTTAATTAATACGATCACATCATCCTGGATGATCGTAGGATCAATCGAGATGATCAGTTCAAAAACCTTAGTTATTCTTGGATGATCCCATATCAGACAGCCTCTATTCAGGCGATGTTCTGGGCGATTTTCATGAATTTGAACTAATCATCCAGGATGATCATGAGATTAGCCTGGATGATCAAGATATTTTTCAATCATCTAGACATCCCTTCAGTGAAAATATCTAGATGATATTTTATGATTTGTACTAATCGTACATGATGATATTTTATCATCCTTGACGATATGAACAAATTTCTTCTGTTCATCCCAGATCTTCCTGGCTAATTAAGCTCAATTTGCACTGATCATACAAGATAATATTTATATCATCTTGGATGATAAAGGCAGCAAGTTGCAATTAATGAGCTATTCTGAAGCTCTTCTATTTAAGAGCTCTTGTTCTACGCTTTAGAACATCTTTTGCTGTTGTTTTGACCTGAGAAAGCCAAGAGGAGAGGGAGAGTAAGGGAGAGAGCGAAAGAGAATCTTATGAGGAGGAGTTTGTGAGGGGATTCATAAAGATTTCTCTAAGTAAGGATCCATCATCATATCTCCAATATTTATCCTTAGTTCTTTGGGGGTTCTAGAGAGGTAAACTTCAGCATCTGATCAAGGTTCTCTTCCTGCTTTAGGAGGAAGCAAAAGGAGTTGGATTCTCTACCTGCTTCTAGAGGAAGTAAAAGGAGTTGGGTTCTCTGCCTCACCTAGGTTGGTGGAAAGGAGGTTTGTAAAGGCTTCTCCACCGTGATGTGGGGGAAAAAGGATAGACACTAAGTTTAGTGCAATACTCGGAGGGTGCGTCCTTATTGCTTCCGAATTTAGTTTCTGCACTTTGATTTCTATGGTGATTATTGGTTTTTATTTTAAGATTGTGTTTTGATCGAAAGATTTTTTAAAATACCAATACACCCCCCCCCCCCCTTCCCCCCCCCCCCCCCCCCCCGCCTCTTGGTTAGCCTTGGGACTAGTTCGTAAGGGCTTAACATCACAAACAAACTTTCTAGTGCGATCAGAGCACTTTCATTTGGGTACCTAGTATTTGAAATGCTCCACTTTTGAAGACTTTCACAACTCAATATTATTACAAATTACATTGCAAATTATATCATTTGAAAAAAAATCTAGACTCTTCTGCATGGTTATCCTAATAAAAGTATCCCAAGCAGTTTTTATGTCACATCCCAAACAGTTAATATATACACATAAAAATGAACACACTTGGTCATGCTCTCATAATTTAAAGAGGTCTTAGGAATTTTTGAAGCATCTACAAAAAATATTATTAGTTTTAAAGCTTAATGATTTTCCTTCTTTAATCAATGCCATTTTTGAACGTGGTCACCTTCATAAGATTGAATTAGTATAAATCATCTCTAGCCTTGGGGTTTCTCTACCACACAATTAATTACATCACAGATAAAGTACAGTACTATAATAAAATAAACACTCACATCAATTCAAAGCAAATAACACACGTGCCACATGCAATAGCAATCACAACACAGAAAGCAGCACAGAAAAATAAATCATCGGCCTATCCTAGAGCTCAAACTGGTGCCTTACCAAATAATTTTATGTGTGTGTAGTAGGCTTATGTGGCTTTGGATATGTCCTATATCGAGTAGTTAATTCAAGTTCTTTTGTGCTCAAGTTTGTTGAAGGCCAAAAGGGAAAAGTTTAATTAAGGTTTAAATATTAGTGGATTTGGGATCCATTTTAGTTAGTTTAGTTTGTGGATCCATTTTAATGCTTAGGGTAGTAATCTTTAAAGTTTAAGTTGAATTAAAGAGTTTTAGATGGTCCAATATCGACTGATGCTCATATTCGATTCTCCATGCTCCTTCATCTAATGCTCCAATTTCTCCAAGCTTATGCTCTCCCAAAAGGTGCCTCGCAAAAATCATAGAAAAGGTAGAAAGTTGTATTAGAGCATGTTATTTACTTAATATGTGAATAATCAAATTAAATGCAATTAAATAGTGACATACCTTTTTTCGGGCTTGTATACCGGTTGAGCCACTTGCCTTTTGAAACTTTCCATATCATATACTTTTTTGCAATTTCACATCAAGGCGTAAAAGGTATAGCATTAGAAGGAGAAAAGATCGAAGTAAAGAGAAAGAGATAATTATTATTTCCAACACTCCCCCACATTCCCACTAAATCTCCACATTCCCACTAAAGCTAACTTGATGAAACAATGCATGCTTGAAAATAAGAGCCAAAGTTATATCTCTCTAAATCAAGTAACAAGCAACCAACCTACTTGATTGTAAAGCTTGACTAAAACGCAATCATAAGGAAAGAGTTTGATGTTGACTCATTCTCCAAAATGCTATAAAAAAAACAATATTCCAACCACCATATGAATCACTTTCCAACAACTTTCAATTGAAGCTCCAAGAGAGAAAGAAGAATCAAGATTTAAAGTAAGCATCAATGTATCTCAAAGTCTACCAACTCTTTTCCAAAACTTGAGCAAAACCATCCAACAATAGAATCATATAACCCTATGTTGATTCAAACCCAACCTACAAGTTTCATCTCAAAAGAACTCAAGAAATCTTGCAACTCAATTCTCATAAGAAAAATGGACTTAATATCAATTGGTTCTTCTCACATCTCAAGAAAGTGTTCTAATCAACACAATTTCATGAAACCTTCCAAACGTAATATTTTTATCAAATATGATTTAGAAAAAGAAAGAAGTTTTAATGCATTTGTACTCCTCCCAAAGTTTAAATGAGACATGTCAACATCATGTTGCAACATTGATAGAAACACAAAACACATGATCACCTTCCAACAAGCCTGCAACTTCCATACCATAAACCATCAAACATTCTGAATAGTGTAATCCAAATTCATAAACTTTCTTTCGTGCCAAACATTCAATATTTTTCCCAAGCATACATGTTCTTCTAATCGGGAATTACTTCAAACACCTTGCATACATGTTTTAAAAAAAAAATAGCATGGAACTCTCATAATCCTTCACAATTTACACCTATAACTTTAGATCATGTAACATGAATTATGAGCAATCTTCACATGTATACTTGATTAACATTATCACAATACCATAAGAAGTATCAAAAGAAAATCTTAGATTATTCCTAAATGATCATGCCAACACTTTAAGAAGTAATATTCTACCAAATCGTTCATGTACAAGAGAAGTGAAAGCGTATGGAAAGAAATGTCCACACTTATCCTAAAAAATAAATCTATGCTTGAACTCCTTCATTCCAAACAAGATCTATCGTACATATGTATAAAATTATCACATTGAGGTATTCCATCAATTGGCTAGTCTACATTGCATAGTCAAAGAAGAATATATAACCAAAGACTTGGAATCAATACCACCTATTTCTCAAAAGAAATCAACTTGCAATATTATGACATAAATCTTGATAAAATTGCATGAATGATTATTGCTAAGTACACATATAGCATTGAGATACACTCATACGTATAGACCTAAACTTGATCACATGAAAGAATAGTCAAGAGCAGAAACTCGAATGTCAAAACATGTAGAAATCACCTAAACAAATCATTTATTGTACCACGATAAATGACGAGATAGGTCATACCAACTCCTCGCATCAAATACATTCATGTAACTAAAGAATAATTCCTTCATATAGCATGAACTTCCCAATATAAGCAAGACCATCCTATGAAATTAGGATACAAATGAAAGCAACCCCATTTCTCTTTGGTGGCATTTTATCAAACATCTAGCATGCGAGATCTAAGAGATGACATAAAATAATCTCTGTCAAATATATTAACACATTAAACCTTGCCTCTCTAAGAAAACTTAAAGTAAGGAGCCACTCAAACTCAAAATAGGCACATTCTCAACATAAGAGAAATACTTGTCTTCTATATTTGCACAAAACAATTGTCCATTCTAAAACAAGGCAAATCAACAATCACATAGAGAAAATAGAGATAACAATTGGAGGATAAGAAAATTTTTTAGAAGAAGAAGAATATTAGAAGATGAAGAAGAAGAAGAACAAGAACAAGACGAAGAAGAAGAATAAGAAGTAGAAGAAGGGAAGGAAGAGAAAATCTTCTGCCTTAAGGGAGAGGAGGAGGTGTCGGCTACAGAGTTTAGACCTAGGGGCGGAGTCGGATAGAGGAGGGAAGTCATCAACCTAGCTAGGGTTTTCACCTCCTATGGTACTTGAATGATATAGATAAGAGAGAGCAGGGGATTTTACCTGGAGCCGTGCAAAATAGAGAGAGACCGAGAGAGGGAATTGGGATAGAGAATCGCAAGAGCCAAGAGAGTTACAGATTAGGTGTTTATTTTTAGTGGGGGACACCGAGAGCCCACCCTTCTCTTTTTTTGTGATTGTCCAAACTAGAGAAAATTGACGCCCTAAATTCATGAAAGGTATGAGTTAAATGTCTATTAATTCCAAAAATCAAGCCAGCCACTCACCTTAGCTTTTTTTGAAATCCTTATATACATGCTCCCCGCTCGATTAAACTTCTAGATCTAGAAACAAATTTTGAATAAATAGAAAAGTCATGTGGATCCCATCTTGCATCAATTAGCCTTATTAGATTTAAAATTAAACCTAATTTGGGCTTAATTTGACTTGACTCGAGAAAATTTAAGTTTTACTAAACCCAACAGGATTTACTTATCGAGATCGAACCCAAATTGACACTGATTCAAGTTGAATCAGGCCTGATGAGGCTCAAATAAATTAATCTAGCCTAACAAAAAATAATTGGGTCAAATTCAACTCAATTCGAGTTGATCCAAGCTCGAATTGGGCTCAATAGAGCTTGATTAAATCAATCAAAGGCTTTCGAGGGCACCCAAATGAAAATCGAGGTCAATAAACACAACCTCAACAGATGTTGTAAACAATTGGTGAGCCGAACGGGTTGGCGTTGTCCTCCTTATCTCTAAGAATGTACAACCCAAAAACCAATCAAGAAGTTTAATAAACATCCAATCACACAACAAACATGTAATAAGTGTCCCACCATGATATGCACATACAATCATACAATTATCACACAAGCATGCAATCATGCAATTGTATAATAATCATCAATCACCCAATAATTGAATAATTACATAATTTTTGCAAATTCATGACATAACCAACAATCCATACAAAATCATATAATCAAACATTACTCATATATCATGTAATGATAATCTAAAACATGCAATATTCGACCAATCATTTTGTGATCACCCAATAATGCACACATAATGATGCAATAATCATTCAACCATGTAATGATCATACAATCATACAACAAATACAGTAATCGCTCAATTATATAATGAGTAATCCAACATGCAATGGTCAATTCATAATATAATCACATGATCATGTAATGACCATGCACACAACCACATAAGAATAAAACATCCAATCAATCATATAATGGTCACACTACAATTATCTAAGCATACAACAATCAAACAATCATACAGTGATCATACAACAATCACATATGCATACAATAATCAATCAAGCATGCAATGATCATACAATAATGACATAATCAAACAAGTATATAACAACCAATCAATCATGCATTGATCACACCATATTGATTTAAGCATGTAATGATCACACCACAATCACAGAAGCATGCAATGATCATACACTCAGATAATAATTAATTAGTCGTACAATAATCACACAATCATATAATGATCATTAAACTATGCATCAATCATATAAGCATATAATGATCACACAATCATACAATGATCATTCAATCATACACTCAATCAATCAACCATACAGTCATGTAATAATCACACAATCATGCAAGCATGGTGGGACAAAAGAAAGAGTGAAACCCAACATTCACCTGATAACCTGGAAAATAGCGAATTAAGGAGGCTCAATGCCCACTTGACCAAATTGGATTAGCAAGGGAGAGCCAAGGAAATAAAATCAACTATCTACCTAATTAGGTCGCAACGGTAAAATAGGAGAAGGGAATTATGCTCACATGAGAAAAATAGAAATAATGTCATAGAGAACTAAAGGAGACTGAACAATCACCCAGAACACAGGTCTGAAGCTGAGGGAAAAGACAGTCAACGATCACCCGACCAAAGTCTGGTGGTGATACAAGGAGGATAAGGTGCACATAGAGGATCAATATAAAGGAAGTAGGGGATCCTCTACCTATCTTACCCTACAATAAGGGAAAAATAGAGGAGAAAATAAAGGTAAAGGAGGTGTCTCACATTTACTTGACCATATCAAAATAGTGAATGTAGACAACTCGATGTTCATCTGACCATATCAAAATAATGAAACAAAGAGCAAAAGGTAAAGTAAACCAACTACCTGCTTGATAAAATTTAAATAGCAGGATAGAAGGTGGAAGAATCCTTAATTAACTTAACCATATCGAAATAGTGAATGGGCAGCCCAGGTGAAAAGGTAAACCAACTATTTGCCTGATCATATTGAAATAATATAATATAAGGTAAAAGGATCTCGCATCCTCCTGATCCTATCGGAATAGTGGATGGGGTGATCCAATATTTTTATGACCATATCAAAACATCAAATAAGAAGCCATAAAAGCTAATATATGCCTGACCATATCAAAATAGCAAGAAAATCAGGGAAAAGGGGTGGTGAGGAATACCTCCCAGGGACTGGCGGACTCTCTCAATCGAGTAAGGTTCAACATCTGTCTTACCAGATTGGCACAACAAATGAGGAACGACTCAATAGTTACTTGATCATATTAAAACTTTGAGTAAAGAGTCAGGGTTTGATGCCTGTTTGATCATAACAGGGCAATCAGGGTAAAGGGATGGTGAGGAATGCCTCATAGAGACTCTATCATGCTTTCTCAACTTGGTAAGGTTCAACATCTGTCGACCAATATGGTTCATCAAATGAGGAATGACTCAATACCCACTAGATCATATTAAAATGGTGAGTAAGGAGTAAGGGTTTAATATCTTCCTGATCATAACAGGATAATCAAGCTAAAGGGGTGGTGAAAAATGCCTCCTAAGGACTCTATCGGGCTCTCTCAACCGAGTAAGCTTACACATCTACCTGACCAGATCAGTCTTGCAAATGAACAAGGACTCAATACCCACTTGTTCCTTTTGAAATAGTGAGTAAAGAGTCATGGTATGATATATGCCCGATCACAATAAGATATCATGGTAAAAGAGTGGTGAGGAATGCCTCATAGGAACTCTATCAGGCTCTCTCAACTAAGTAAGCTTCAACATCTACCTGACCAGATCAGCCTAGCAAATAAAGAAGGGCTCAATACTCACTTACTCTTTTTGGAATATTGAGTAAAGAGTTGGGGTTTGATGCATTCCTAATTACAATAGGACATCAGGGTAAAAGGGGTGGTGAGAAATGCCTCCTATGGACTCTATCGGGTTCTCTTATGTAGGTAAGGCTTAACATCTGTGGACCAGTATGGTGCACCAAATAAGAAATGACTCAATACCCACTAGATTGTATCAAAATAATGAGTAAGGATTCAGGGTCTGATGCTTACCTGATCATAATAGGATAATTAGGGTAAAAGGGTGGTGAGGAATATCTCATAAGGACTCTATCGAGTTCTCTCAACCGTGTAAGGTACAATATCTGCCGAACAGGGTGGTGCAGCAAATAAGGAATGGATTAATACCCCTAGATCATATCAAAATAATGAGTAAGGAGTTAGAGTCTAATGTCTGTCTGATCACAAAAGGATAATCAGGGTAAAGGGGTGATGAGGAATACCTCCCAATGACTCTATCAGACTCTCTCAATCGGGTAAGCTTTAATATCTATCTGACTAGATTAGCCTAGCAAATAAAAAAGGGCTCAATACTCACTTACTTATTTCAAAATAGATAGTAAAGAGTCAGGGTCTGATGCCTGCGTGATCAGAAGAGGACATCAGGATAAAAGGGTGGTGAGGAAAGCCTTCCATGAACTCTATCAAGCTCTCTCAACCTAGTAAGCTTCAACATCTATCTGACCAGATTGGCCTAGCAAATGAAGGAGGGCTTAATACTCACTTTCTTCTTGCAAAGCAATGAGTAAAGACTCAGGATTTGATGCCTGGTTGATCACAATAGGATATCATGATAAAAGGGGTGGTAAGGAATGCCTCCTATGGACTCTATCAGGCTCTCTCAATTAGGTAAGATTCAACATCTATTGAACAGCATTGTGCATCAAATGAGGAATGAATCAATAGCTACTAGATTGTATTAAAGTAGTGAGTGAGGACTCTGGGTCTGATGTCTGCCCGATCACAACAGGTAAAGAGGTGGTGAGGAATGCCTCTCAGGGACTCTATCAGGCTTTCTCAATCGGGTAAGGTTCAGCATCTACCAATCAATTTGGTGCAACAAATGATGATTGGCTCAATACCCACCAGATCATACTAAAAAACTGAGTAAGGATTCAGGGTCTAATGCATGTCTGATCACAAAAGGACAATCAGGGTAACAGGGTGGTAAGGAATGCCTCCCAAGAACTCTATCAGACTCTCTCGATTAGATAATATTCAATATCTTCTAACCAGTACAATATAGTAAATGAGGAATGGATCAATACCCACTAGATCATATCAAAATATTGAGTAAGGAGTCAGGGTCTTGTTGAGTCTAGTAATTAGGTTGTTAAGCCTAAGTAAATGTCCCACGGCTACCAAGAGGGGGGTGAATTAGTAGTTTTAAAAATTTTAAACCCTCTTAATAATAAAGTTGAACCGAAATAAAATTTTCTTTTAAAGTTTGTAGAAAAATGTTTTTCAACCACAGAGTTGTTAAAACTGAAATTTAAAATGCGGAAACGTAAAAGCAATAAATGCAGTGATCACACCACAATCACTAAGCATACAATAATCAATCAATCATACAGTGATCACTCTCACATAAGCATACAATAATCAATCCATCATACAGTTATCACACAATAATGATATAATCACACAAACATATAAGAAATCAATCAATCATGCAATGACCACACAATACTTATATAATCACATATGCATACAAAAATCTACAAGTCATGGAGTGATCAAACAACAACCACCTAATCAAGCAATGATCAAATAATCATACAACAATAAATCAATCATAAAATGATCACATAATTATGCAGCAGTCATTTAATCATGCAGTGATCATATAATCATGTAATAATAAATCAATCATGCAATAATTATAAAATTATACAATCATTCAAACATATAATAATAATCGAATTATATAATAATCATGCAACCATACAATAATCACACGATCACGCAATAATTATCTAGTTATATAAAGATCACACCACAATCACATAATCATTCCATGACCACACACTTATATAATAACCAATCAATTATTCAATGATCACATCACAATCATATAATCATGCAATGAGCAATCCAACATATAATGATTACCCCACAAACACACAATTATGAAATGATCACACACACTCATTCAATCAACCACGCAAACATGCAATGCTCACGGGAGAGAAGAGATAAAGAAACATAACGTTCGCCTGACCAGATCGAAACGACGAACAAGGAGTACTCAAAACTCACCTGATCATATCAAAACTGTCAGAAAGAGCAAGGAAAATAACTCAATAACCACTACACAAACTCAACAACAAAAAAGAAAGTGAACAACCGCTTAGAAAACCAACAACCACTCAAAAAGTCAAAAATCACTAGGAAAAATCAACAAACAGTCAGAAAGGCTCGACGACCACTCGAAAAGTCAACAACCGCTCGGAAAGCCAACAACCACTTGAATGGAGGTCGAGGGTGACAAAGGACAATGGAGACTCGACGATCACCCGGCGCAGCTGCCGAGGTGATATGAAGAGGACAGGAAACACTCGACGATCACTCGGTGCATGTGCCGAAGTGATACGAAGAGGACAAGAACACTTGACGATCACCTTGCGGATCCATCGAGATGAAACGAAGAGGACAGGAACACTCGACAATCACCTGGCACATATGCTGAGGTGATACGAAGAGGACAAGGAAACACTCGACGATCATCCAGCGTATCTTCTGAGGTGATACAAAGAGGACATGAACACTTGACGACCACCCAGAGCATATACCGAGGTGATAAGAAGAAGACAAAAACACTCGATAATCTAGACCCGCATCTGCCGAGATGAAATGAATAGGACATGAACACTCAACAATCACCCAACGCATCTGCCGAGGTGATACGAAGAGGACAAAGAAACACTTGATGATCACCTGGCATGTCTACCGAGGTGTTACAAAGAGGACATGAACACTCAACGATCACCCGGCGCATCTACTGAGGTGATACCAAGAGGACAAGGGAACACTCGACAATCACTCAGTGCATCTGCCGAGGAGATACGAAGAGGACATAAACACTTGACGATTATCTGATGCATCTATCGAGGTGATACAAAGAGGATATGGATACAGTCGACAATCACCCGATGCATCTGCCGAGGTAATATGAAGAGGACAATAACACTGGACGATCATCCGATGCATCTGTCGAGGTGATATGAAGAGGACAGGAACACTCTATGATCACCCAACGTATATGCTTAGGTGATATGAAGAGGATAGGAAACAATTCACGATCACCCGGCGTATATGCCAAGGTGATACGAAGAGGATGAAAACACTCAACGATCGCCAGGTGCATATGCTGAGGTGATAGGAAGAGGATAGGAACACTCGACGATCACCCGGTGTATATTCCGAGGTGATACGAAGAGGAAAAGGAATTCAACAACCTCCCTAATAGGAAAAAGAAAATAGGGGGAATGAAGAGGTGGTTAAGTATGCCTCCCAGAGACTCTTTCGGGAACCCAACTAAAAAAGGGGAGTTCAATATTCGTCTGACCATATTCACTACAACGAATGAGAACATCTCAATACACACCTGACCATATTCGCAATAGCGAATAAAGAGCTTCCCAAAGTCTAATATCCTCCTGACCATATTCGCAACAGTGGGACAAAAGATGAAAGAACACTCACAATCATCTGGCATATATGCCAAGGTGATATGAAAAGGACAATGAACACTCAATGACCACCCAGTGCAAAAGCCCGAGGTGATCAAAAGAGGACAAAGAACACTCAACGACTACCTAGTACATAAGCCTGAGGTGATCAGAAGAGGTCAAAGAATACTCAACGACCTCTCGGTGCATAAGCACGAGGTGATCATAAGAGGACGAAGAACACTCAACGACCACCTAGTGCATAAGCACAAGGTGATTAGAAGAGAACAAAGAACATTCAACGACCGCTCAGTCCATAAGTATGAGGTGATCAAAAGAGGACAAAGAACAATTAACGACTACCCTGTGCGTAGGCACGAGGTGATCAGAAGAGGATAAAGAACACTCAAGGACCACTTAGTGCATAAGCACGAGGTGATCAGAAGAGGACCAAAAACACTAAACGACCATTCGGTGAATAAGCACGAGGTGATAAGAAGAGGACAAAGGTCACATCTTCCTAGTCTATATGCCTGGAGCATAGCTCCTACCTGACATATATATCTTATGCAATAAATGTCCTACCATGCTATGCTCACATAATCATACAATGGTCATCCAAATATGCAATCGTATAATAATAATCAAATCACCCAATAATTGCATAGTTACACAATTTTCACATACTCGTAACATAATCAACAATCCACATAAAATCATATAATCAAACAATACTCATAGATCATGTAAAAATCATCTAAAACATGCAATAATCGACCAATCATACGGTGATCACCAAAAAATGCTTACTTCACTAATAATGCACACATAATAATGAAATAATCATTCAACCATGCAATGATCATGCAATAAATACAGTAATCGCTCAATTATATAATAAGTAATCCAACATGCAGTGATCATCTCATAATCATAAAATCATGTAATGACTAAGAATACAATTACATAAGCATACAACAATCAATCGATCATGCGAAGATCACACCACAATCACATAATCATACAACAATCAATCAATCATACAATTATCACTCCACAATAACATAAGCATACAATAATTAATCCATCATACAGTTATCACACAATAATGATATAATCACACAAGCATATAAGAAATCAATCAATCATGCAATGATCACACAATACTTATATAATCAGAAAAGCATACAAAAATCAATAAGTCATGTAGTGATCAAACAACCACCACCTAATCAAGCAATGATCAAATAATCATATAACAATAAATCAATCATAAAACGATCACATAATTATGCAGTAGTCATTTAATCAGGTAGTGATCACATAATCATGTAATAATAAATCAATCATACAATAATCACAAAATTATACCACAACATTAAAACATATAATAATCATCGAATCATATAATAATCATGCGACCATACAATAATCACACGATCACGCAATAATTATCTAGTCATATAATGATTACACCACAATCACATAATCATTTCATGACCACACACTTATACAATAACCAATCAATTATTCAATGATCCCACCACAATCATATAATCATACAATGAACAATCCAATATATAAGGATCACCCCACAAACACACAATTATGCAATGACTGCACATTCATTCAATAAACAACGCAAACATGCAATGCTCACACAATCATGCAAGCATGGTATGACATAAGAGAGAAAGAAACCCGACGTTCGCCTGACCAGATCGAAATGATGAATAAGGACTAATCGAAACTCACCTGACCGGATCAAAACAGTCAGAAAGAGTAAGGAAAATAACTCAACAACCACAAGGAAAACTCAACAACTAGGAAAGTGAACAATCACTTAGAAAATTAATAACCACTAGGCAAACTCAATAAATACTAGGGAACTGAACAACCTCTCAAAAATTCAACAATCACTAGGAAAACTCAACAACCAGTAGGAAAGGCTTGAAAACCACTCGAAAAGTCAACAACCACTCGGAAAGCCAACAGCAGCTCGACTAGAGGTCGAGGGTGACAAAGGACAAGGGACATTTGACGATCACCCGGCACATTTGCCGAGGTGATACGAAAAAGATAGGAAACACTCGGCGATCAGCCGATGAATATGCCGAAGTGATACGAAGAGGATAAGAACACTCGACGATCACCTCGTGCATCTGTCGAGATGAAATGAAGAGGACTGGAACACTCGACAATCACCTGGCATATATGTTGAGGAGAAATGAAGAGGATAAGGAAACACTCGATGATCACCGAACGCATATTCCGAGGTGATATGAAGAGGACAGGAACACTTGACGATAACCCGAGCATATATCGAGGTGATAAAAAGAGGACAAGAACACTCGACAATCACGACGCGCATCTGCCGAGATGAAACGAATAGGAAAGGAACACTCGACAATCACCCAGCACATCTGCTGAGGTGATACGAAGAGGACAAAGGAACACTCAACGATCACCCAGTGCATCTACTGAGGTGATACAAAGAGGACAGGAACACTCAACAATCACCCGACATATCTGCCAATCTGATGCAAGGAGGATAAGAAAATACTCGACGATCACCCGCACATCTACCGAGGTGATATAAAGAGGACAAGGAAACACTCAACAATCACTCGATGCATATGCCGACGTGATACAAAGAGGAAAGTAACACTTGATGATCATTTAACACATCTGTCAATGTGATACGAAGAGGACAAGAAAACAGTCAACGATCACCCGATCCATCTTCCAAGGTAATATGAAGAGGATAGTAACACTCGACGATCATCTAGCATAATTTCCAAGGTCATACGAAGAGGACAGAATCACTCTATGATCACCCGACATATATGCCGAGGTGATACAAAGAGGACAGGGAACAATTGACGATCACCCGACGCATATGCCAAGGTGATACGAAGAGGATAAAAACACTTGACGATCACCAGGAGCATATGTCGAGGTGATACGAAGAGGACATGAACACTCGACGATCACCCGGTGCATATTCCGACGTGATACGAAGAGGACGAGGAACTCAACAACCCCTGAATAGAAAAAAGGAAACATGGGGAATAAAGATGTGGTCAAGTATGCCTCCCAGGAACTACGTCGGGAATCCAACCAGAAAAAAGGAGTTTAGCATTTGCCTGATAATATTTGCAACGGTGAATGAGAACAACTCAATACACATCTGACCATATTTGCAACAGTAAATAAAGAGCTTCCAAAAGTCTAATGTCCGCATGACCATATTCGCAACAGTGGGACAAAAGACGAAAGAACACTCACAATCACTTGGCATATATGCCGAGGTGATATGAAGAGGACAAAGAACACTGAATGACCACCTTGTGCATAAACCCGAGGTGATCAGAAGAGAACAAAGAACACTCAACAACTACCTAGTACATAAGACTGAGGTGATCAGAAGAGGATAAAGAACACTCAACGACCACTCGGTGTATAAGCACGAGGTGATTAGAAGATGACAAAGACCACTCAATGACCACTTAGTGCATAAGCACGAGGTGATTAGAACAGGACAAAGAACACTCAACGACCACTCGGTGCATAAGAACGAGGTGATCAAAAGAGGACAACGAACACTCAACGATCACCCGGTGCATAAGCACGAGGTGATCAGAAGAGGACAATAAACACTCAACGACCACTTAGTGCATAAGCACGAGGTGATCAGAAGAGGACAAAGAACACTCAACGACCACCCAGTGCATAAGCACGAGGTGATCAGAAGAGGACAAAGGTCACATTTGCCTAGTCTATGTGCATGCAGCATAGTTCCTACCCGACATATATATCTGAAGCAATAAGTTTCCCACCATGCTATGCTCACACAATCATACAATGGTCATCCAAATATGCAATCATGCAATCGTATAATAATCATCAAATCACTGAATAATTGTATAGTTACACAATTTTCACATACTCGTGATATAACCAACAATCCACACAAAATCATATAATCAAACAATACTCATAAATCATATAACAATCATCTAAAACATGCAGTAATCGACCAATCATACGGTGATCACCCAAAAATGCACACTTCATCAATAATGCACACATAATGACGCAATAATCATTCAACCATGCAATGATCATGCAATAAATATAGTAATCGTTCAATTATATAATAAGTAATCCAACATGCAATGATCATCTCATAATCACACAATCAAATATATATATCTGAAGCAATAAGTTTCTCACCATGCTATGCTCAATGCAATCATATAATAATCATCAAACCACCGATTAATTATATAGTTACACAATTTTCACATACTTGTGATATAACCAACAATCCACACAAAATCATATAATCAAACAATACTCATAAATCATATAATAATCATCTAAAACATGCAGTAATCGACCAATCATACGGTGATCACCCAAAAATGCACACTTCATAAATATTGCACACATAATAACGCAATAATCATTCAACCATGCAATGATCATTCAATAAATTTTGGTAATCGCTCAATTATATAATAAGTAACCCAACATGCAATGATCATCTCATAATCACACAATCATGTAATGATCAAGCACACAATCACATAAGCATACAACAATCAATCGATCATGCAGTGATCATACCACAATCACATAAGAATACAACAATCAATCAATCATACAGTGAACACTCCACAATCACATAAACATATAACAATCAATCCATCATATAGTGATTACACAATAATAATATAATCACACAAGCATATAAAAAATCAATTAATCATGCAATGATCACACAATACTTATATAATCACATAAGCATACAAAAATCTAAGTCATGTAGTGACCAAACAACCACCACCTAATCAAACAAAGATAAAATAATCATACAACAATAAATCAATCATAAAATGATCACATAATTATGCAGCAGTAATTTAATCATGCAGTGATCACATAATCATGTAATAAAAAATCAATCATACAATAATCCCAAAATTATACCACAATAGTCCAAACATATAATAATCATCGAATCATATAATAATCATACGATCGTACAATAATCACACGATCACGCAATAATTATCTAGTCATATAATGATCACACCACAATCAAATAATCATTCCATGACCACACACATATACAATAACCAATCAATTATTCAATGATCACACCATAATCATATAATCATGCAATGAGAAATCCAACATATAATGATCACCCCACAAAAACACTATTATGCAATGACCACACACTCATTCAATCAACCACGCAAACATGCAATGCTCACACCATCATGCAAGCATGGTAGGACAGAAGAGAGAAAGAAAAGCAACGTTCGCCTGACCAGATCGAAATGATGAACGAGGACTACTCGAAACTCACCTGACCAGATCGAAATAGTTAGAAACAGTAAGGAAAATAACTCAACAACCACTAGGCAAACTCAACAACTAATGAAATGAACAACCACTCAGAAAATCAACCACCACTAGGCAAACTAAATACCCACTAGGAAAGTGAACAACCACTCAAAAAGTCAACAACCACTATAAAAACTCAACAAACAATAGGAAAGGCTCGACAACCACTCGAAAAGTCAACAACTGCTTATAAAGCCAACAACCACTCGACTGGAGGTCATGGGTGACAAGGGACACTCGATTGGAGGTCGAGGGTGACAAGGGACACTCGACGATCACCCAGCGCTTTTGTAGAGGTGATACAAAGAGGATAAGGAACACTCGATGATCACTCGGTCCATATTTTAAGGTGATACGAAGAGGACAAGAACACTTGACGATCACCCGCACATTTATCGAGATGAAATGAAGAGGGAAGGAATACTCGACAATCACCTGGAATATATGCTGAGGTGATACGAAGAGGACTCGATGACCACCTGGCGCATCTTCTGAGGTGACATGAAGAGGATAAGAACACTCGACGATCACCCTGAGCATATACCGAGCTGATACGAAAAGGACAACAACACTCAACGATTGCTTCGCGCATTTGTCGAGATGAAACGAAGAGGATAGGTACACTCAACAATCACCCAGTGCATCTGCCGAAGTGGTATGAAGAAGAAAAAGGAACCCTAGATGATCACCCAGCGCATTTACCGAGGTGATAAGAAGAGGACAGGAACACTCACCAATCATCAGGTGCATCTACCGAGGTGATGCGAAGAGGATAAGGAAATACTTGACGATCACCCAGTGCAACTACTGAGGTGATACGAAGAGGAAAAAAAAAACTTGACGATCACCTGGAGCATCTTCTGAGGTGATACGAAGAGGACGGTAACACTCGACAATGATTCGATGCACCTGTCGAGGTGATACGAAGAGGACAAGGAAACACTCGATGATCACTCGGCGTATCTATCGAGGTGATACGAAGAGGACAGTAAAGCTCGACGATGATCATCCATCGCATATGCTGAGGTTGTATGAAGAGGACAGGAACACTCGACGATCACCCGGCGTATATGCTGAGGTGATACGAAGAGGACAGGAAACACTCGACAATCACCCGACGCATATGCCAAGGAATACAAAGAGGACAGGAACACTCGACGATCACCCGGCGCATATTCTGGGGTGATACGAAGAGGACAAGGAACTTAATAACCCCCTTACAGAAAAAGGAAACAAGGGGAGTGAAGAGGTTATTAAGTATGCCTCCCAGGGACTCTGTCAGGCACCCAACCAGAAAAGGGGAATTTAATATTCGCCTGACCATATTCCCAACTGCAAATGAGAACACCTCAATACACATCTGACCATATTCGCAACAGGGAATA
Source organism: Dendrobium catenatum (assembly GCF_001605985.2). Lineage (NCBI taxonomy): Eukaryota > Viridiplantae > Streptophyta > Magnoliopsida > Asparagales > Orchidaceae > Dendrobium > Dendrobium catenatum. The sequence continues at coordinate 22,399,839 of NW_021319178.1, forward strand.
AAGAGCTTCACAAAGTCTAATGTCTATCTGACCATATTTACACAGTGGTACAAAAGACGAAAGAACACTCACAATCACCCGGTGCGCATGCCGAGGTGATATGAAGAGGAAAAATAACACTCAATGACGACCTGGTGCATAAGCCCAAGGATATCAAAAGAGGACAAAGAACACTCAATGACCATCCAGTGGATAAGCCTGAGGTGATTAGAAGAGAACAAAGAACACTCAACGACCACCCGATACATAAGCACGAGGTGATCAGAAGAGAACAAAGAACACTCAACGACCACCAGGTGCATAAGCACGAGGTGATCAGAAGAGGACAAAGAACACTCAATGACCACCCGATGCATAAGCATGAAGTGATCAGAAGAGGACAAAGGTCACATCTGCTGAGTCTATGTGCCTGTAGCAGAGTTCCTACCCGACATATATATCTGATGGTAGGATAAAAAGAAACTCAACAACCACCCGAATGTGGGTCTAAAGGTGGCGTGAAGAGGAAAGGGAGTGGCAAAAGAGACCTCCTAAACATAAGAATCCACAAGTAACACCAATGGGAAAACTCTTCACATGGATCTGTCTGTAGAGGAGCACCGACATGGAAGGAAGACGAATACACTCATGCAAAATCAAGGTAAAACTATCATGACATCAATATGAGAAAGAACATAACAGAACAATCCCATGTAGAAAGATGCAAGGCAATGAACCCAACTGATAAATGGAATAAGGACTTGAATGGAAGAGTGACTTCCAAAACAAGTGAGAAAAATTAACAACTTGAATGGGATAGTGGCTCCCAAATAAGTGAATAAAACTAACAACTTAAATGGGATAGTGGCTCCCAAACAAGTGAACAAAACCAATGATCATGCTTGGACTTGGTGCTCTTAGAAAGTTTCACTCTTTCAGTTTCCACTAGTGTTGATCTAGCTTCTTTGGTGGTTAATTGGGTATTTATTTTAGCTTGTTTTGCTTATTGGGCTTGGACCAACTCTTTTCCTATGCTGGTTGTTTATTCCCATGTTTTTGTCACATATTCCTTGCTGTTGACTTTCCCTATGTTGATGTCCTTTTTTCCCCATGCTGATACCATATTTTTCCCTGCAACTAGCCATGATGTTTTCCAATACTAAGTGCATTAACTACACATTATATGGGTTAACCTCAGAAGATTCAATTGATCGTTTGGGAGGCATAATTAAGTGAGCAATTTTGACCATTTCTACCCTACTTCTACAATGTGTGTGTGTATATATATATATAACTTGCAAGCTATCTTCTTCTACCTAACTTTTTCTATTTCTTCTTGGCCTTTTATCTAATCTTCTCTCCACGGTTTCCCTTCCACCTGTATCTTTCTTCTCCAAATATTGTAAGTGTAAGGTGTTGTTGTGCCCCATTTGTTTGTATTTACCAGAGGCGCACAAACTTGAGCTAGATCATAATTGTTTTGGCGAACCACTTGTTTGATTTTTCCTTTGAGCATCATTCTCTATTTTCGTGATTTGTAAGAAACGTGACATTACAAGGTTGTTCTGAGAGTATTTTAATTTAGTTGTTTGGTAATTTTGTGTGCCTTCTTATCAATTTTCTAATTTTTATTTCCTACTTAGTTTTAAATATTTGTGTATGCTTATGTTATATTGAAAAGGTGTTTTGTCGATTGCATTTTTAGTGTTCTCCTATTTGCATTTCTACCTACATCTATATTCTCAAAACTTTGATAAGCTATAAGGTTTCATTGCATCGTGTTTTATTTTAAGTTCTAAGCTATTATTGTGTCATGCTTTATTGAAAGTTGAAGTGTTGTTATGTCATATTCTATTATAAGTTGTAAGGACTTGTTGTGTCTTGTTTAATGTGAGTTTGAAGTGGTTGTGTTCTAAAATTTTGTTAGTTTATTTTTTTATGGAAAGAAAGTCTTTTGTTGAACTTAGTTATTTTTAGATTGCATCAATTTGGTATTAGATATTTAGATTGTTGGGTGAGACTTCCTTTCTCTTAAAATAATATATAGTCAAAATAACCAACAAGCAGATTGACAATATAGGTTTATTAAAACAATGGTTAATATATAATAACAAATGAAAGAAAAAATCTTCCATTATTGAGAAGATATTAATAGGTGGTGCTAAAAGCATAAAGTTGTGTGGGACTTTGCCCCTTACTATTCCTGATGTTCTTGTGGATATTGGTACTACTCAAACAAGATATAGAGTGCACCGACTATTCTTGGTTAGAAATAAAGGACATTCCCCAAACTGATAGTTAAAGATGAGGAGTCGTAGCTTCGTCATCTTGATATTTACTAGAGGATGACTGAAGCATTCTCATTAAGAGATAACATTCTTCCACCAGGGGAGAATTTATGGAATCATATTTTATCATTTTATATATTTTATTTTATTTCTTTCTTCTTATATTTTTGGATACTATATAAGTTTATTTTGCATGACCATAATGTAAAACAACCCATGATTATGCTTATCACAGGGTGTTTCACTCCTTTGGTTTCCAATTGTGTAGATCTAGCTTCTTTGGTGGTTAATTGGGTATTTATTTTTACATGTTTTGCTTATTAGGCTAGGCCTAACTATTTCCCTATGATGGTTTGTTTACTCATGATGTTGTCCCATTTTCCCTAATGTTGGCTTTCACTATGTTGGCTGTTCTTTCGCATGTTGTAGTCCCATTTTTCTTGCTAGTGGCTTTCCCAACGGTAGTTGTTTTTTCCCATACTGTTGTCTGGTTATTCCCTATTGATGGCTATTAAGTTTCCACCTTGTTGTTTTCCTATACTAAGTGCATTAACTCCTCATTATATGGGATAACTTGAGAGGCTTCTATTTGTTATTTGGGCGGCATAATTAAGTGAGCAATTTATGATAATTTCCCCCTTTCTTCTCTTATATACATAGGATGTTTTGTTGCTGGAAGAGGTTGGTTGTCATAGTTGCTGGTGCAATCGCACTAAAACAAGCGGTTTATTTAGCTTAAAACCAAACTTCTTTTACCATATTTTTTCTATTTCGTCGTCTCGATCTTATATCTAATCATATCTTCACGATTTCCCTTCCACTTGTATTAAAAGAAAGAGTGAGGTGCAAACACAGACTAACAAAGAGATGCATGACCATGAAAGGCACAATGGAGAACTTACTATTCTTGAAAGGCCATCGATGAGGCAAAGTTGCAATATGTTTATTAACTTATCTATTGCAAAAAAATGTTAAATGACGTAAACATAAAAGAAGAGAATGTGAGGAAACTAGAAGAACTCCAATTGGAGACAACGACCATGGAGGAAGCTGTTTATAAAACCTTTATAACTCATCAAAATATTGAAGAGAACATGAAGCTTATAGAGGATGAATGTAAGGACTTGTTGTGTCTTGTTTAAGGTGAGTTTGAAGTGACTGTGTTCTAAGGTTTTATTTGTTTATGCTTTATGGAATGAAGTCTTTTGTTTGAGATCATATTTATATTTATATTGCACTAATTTGGTATCAACGATTTAGGTTGTCGAGCGAGATTCTAGGTGTCTGCAAAGCTCATATTGAAAAACGCTTATTGATGAATTTGGTTCTTCAATTAATCCTGATTTAGTTCATAATATTGGTAGTAAGTTACCATATATAATGAGGCGACGTTGCAGTATGTTGATCAACCTGTCAACTCCAAAAAGTTGTAGAATGAAATAAACATAAAAGAAGATAATGTGAGGCAGCCAAAAAAACTGTAACTAGGGACACATCCATGGAGGAAGTTGTCGATAAAACATTTATAGCTCATCAAAATATTGAGGGGTACATGCAGCTTATAGAGGATAAATAACTTGAATTAATGAATCTAGCTGAATTAAGTTATGTTTATCATCCATTATTTTCCTTGACAATGATACTTTGGTTAGCAGTATTTGTATCAAAATATGTTAAGCTTTTTGAAAGAGTTTGTTCAATCACATATCAAGTAAAGCCTTATTTTGAAAAAAAGATCCTTCCATTATTGAGAAGATATTAATAGGTGCTGCTAAAATTATATAGTTGTGTAAGACTTTTTCCTTTACTATTCATGATGATGTTGTGGATAACTTAACTGTACTATCAACAAGACAAGGAGTTATACCGACGACTCTTGGTTAGATGGAATGGACATCCCCTTGACCGATAGTTAGGTGATGAGGAGTTTGCAGCATTGTCATCTGATATTTACCATCGGATGACTGAAGCATTTCTCATCAGGATATGGATTCTTTCACATGGGGAGAATTGGATGGAATCATGTTTTTTTATCATTTTATGTTTTTATTTTTTATTTTTTTTCCTTATGTTTTGGAAACTATATAATTTATTTTATATAGGCCCTATGATGGAAAATAACCATGATCATGCTTGGATTTGGGTGCTCTTAAGAGGTTTCACTCCTTGGTTTCCACTTGTGTTGATCTACATTCTTTGGTGGTTAGTTGGATATTTATTTGCGCTATTTGCTTATTCGGCTTGGCCCAACTCTTTTCATATGCTGGCTCTTTTTTCCCATGCAGCTGTTCTATTTTTTCCCATATTGATTGACTATTTTCTTCTGTTGCTAACAATTGTTTAGACCTTTATTATTTTCAATACTAAGTTCTGAACTCCTCATTCTATAGTTAACTTGAGAGGCTTTATTGGCCCTTCTTAATATATATATATATAATTATATATGTGTGTGTGGTGTGTGTTGTGTGTGTGTGTGTGTGTGAGGGGGGGGGGGGGGGGGGGGGGGGGGGGGGGGGGGGGTTGTGGGGGGGGGGGGGGCGGGTGCTGGTTTGAGAGAGACGGAGAAGAGCGCAGAGATGAGTGGGTTGGAGTCGCGTGGTAGGAATAATACAGTGGTGGAAGAAGAGTTAATTAGGTTAAATTTTTAATTAGAGCGCGCTTATATGGGCTATGAGATGTAATTTGTTTTCGCTTTGTGTTGTCCAATAGTCGCAGACTTTAGTAACAAAGAGAACATAATATGCAGAGGTCTCACACTATATAAGCTCATTAAGCAGAATGTTGCTCACCTTTTTCTCTCTCTATTATCCTTTCTCTTACTTAGATCTCCTCCATCTTTTGGACTCTATTTCTTATTCTCTTACTCCATACCAAGCCGCTCCTTACATAGTCCTCACATTGTAATCTCCATCTACATCAACTCGATATTCATGAGTGTGAGCTATTATAATTAGTGTTTAACGTTTGGTAGCTGTTATTGTGAATAGAGTGCTGCTACAGATGTTTATGAGACGTGCGAGGTTTGCATGGAATTCAGGTTTCTAATGAGACAGTGTTTCTGATAATTGTTACACACTTCATAGTCACGATTTGTCTATATTTCTAATATTTGCATATAATGTATAGGTAGTACAATGTATACATGTTTTTAGCTATAGTTGCGTAGTTTAATTTAGTTGTTTGGTAGTATCTCTATACGAATGGTAAATAATCCTCCAGATAAGCAATGTGTGACTAAATTATATATTTTGCATGTGTCCATAAATATTATAGTATGCGTCTATAGTAAATAATATTCAATGATATTTACAATAATATAGATCTATGTCTCTATTCCAATAATTTTGAATTTTGCATATTTGTTTAAAAATGGGAAAATATGCTGAAAAATAAGGAAGTGGTTGTCATTTTTATTAATTCTCGGCTTCATTATTAATTATTTAAGAGTTAGTTCTAATATATTAATACTTCTCATTTGCTACCTTTACAATTGCCATTATTGATTCTAACGCCAGTACTCTTCTCTACCTCCTATAAATTTTATTTTGGAATATTAAAGTTTAGTTTTTATAAAGTATAATTATTATTGAGTTGTTCTCATCACTGAGAAAACTGTGTACAGGAGTCTTTTCTTATTGTTTTTGAATTTATGCTTTCTATTCACAGTTAGTATTTGATTAAACTACCTCTGCCTCGTCATTGTTGTTCATTTGGCTCTTGTTGAAATGTCATGTATCATTGTATTTTTGTCGAAGATCTAAAATCTAAAGCTGTAATTTGGTTGGGTTGTGTTATTTATGGTATTGATTGGTGGTTCATACTATGTGAGCCTGTAATCCTATAATTTTTCATGGGATGCTATATCCCACTTTTGTTTGCATTCTGAGAGTATTATTATAGTATGCATTGCATTTTAATAGGAAGGAAGTCTTTTTGTTTCTATTTTCAATCCTTAGTTATTCTGCTTTAGAGGGAAAAATGGCCAAATGTCAAAACATTTGGTATTGCAATGAGACTTTTAGGTCTTAATGTTGGGACTTAATGTATATATTCTGTCAAAGATCCATTGATAAAAGAACAAAGCCATTTGGTTTTAAACCTTAAGGAATTATTATGTGACTGTACTATATCAATGTTAGTATTTCACTCCTAATTGTGCAGCGATGTATATAAGGTATATTGTAAGTCTCTAAGGTGATAACCATATCGCTTACATACATCATCAATTATAGTGATCCAGCAATTTATTTATTACCACTGGTCACAGTTAGCGATCTTCACTATTATTGTAGATTTTGATTTAAGTTTTATATTTCTAGAGTTTTGGTATAATATCTAGTTAGAAATAGAGCGGGGTTATAATATACCGCACATTAAAGAGATGAACGGTCATAAATTAATTACACAATGACAAGCATATATTTACTATTATAACTGAGCATAAAACTCACATTTTTGTGATGATTCAGCATGATGAATATGTAATTAAAGTTAATATCATCATCGCCACAACATGATACTGTCGGTAGTGATTGTGAGTGAATAATTGTATGTATGATATAAGCTATATATCATAAGCGTAATCTCTAAAGATGAGTTGTGCTAAGATAATATGATATTAAGGCTTCGTCTCGGATAATTAATGTAGAGCGTAGGGCCACTCGCAATTTTGCTCTCAAAATCAGACCTTTCGCTCTTTCATTTCCACTCCCGCAGCAACGGCGGTATGAGTCTTCTTCTCGTTTCCATTTGGTTTTGTTTGGTAAACAGGTTAAGCCGTTGACTGTGGCATCAGAGCCGATGGATAGGCAATGTTGATCAAATTTCTTTGATGATTTTTTTAATAATATTTTTTCTCTTTTTTAAGTCAAATGAAAGATTACCCCAACAACCTAAATTCCTGATACCAAAGTTGATGCATCTAAAATAACTAAGATCATAAACCAAAAGACTTCCTTCCATAAAACATGCACAACAAAATATAGAACCAATATTCAAGCTCAACATTAAAATGACTATACAACAAATCCTTATAGTTTACAAACTTAACATTAACAAAAACAGAACAAATTATCTTAGAACTTAAAATAAACATGACGCAATGCACCTTACTTATAAAAGTTTTGAGAGACGGATCAGGTAGGTAATGCAAGTAGAGAAACTAAAAAAAGCATTTACACACTCCTTTTCCATATACATAAACATAAATAATATTGAAACTTAGAGGAAACAAAACTTAAATTGATAAGTAGGTACACTAATAACCAACAACTAAATTAAAATACTGATCGCGTGTTTTGGTGTAGGAGGATACACTGAAGGTAAGGGGCAGGGCGGTTATGTTAACACCCGAAAATCTATATTGGTATTTGAAAATTGACTAAGTGGATGTTAGTTGCTAAAAAAAGAAATGTAATGTAAAATGAATACTTTGGAGTTATTTGTATGTGTAAAAGTTAATACAAGTGAATGTTTTTTTTATTGTTTTGAACAATAGTGAATATAATATATAGTTCCAAGATGGTGGCCGTGAGTGGAGCTGTCGGTGAGGATGGTGTTCGATAGTGTGGTGGCCTCGATGGGTAGTGGCGGCGGTCGAGCTGTTGGCTGCCGTAGTGAGTAGTCGGGGATGAATGGCGGTGGTGGTGACCAACAGATGGCACCGGTGGTGGACGACAAGTGTTGGTGGAGGTTCAAGCAAAATATTAATTGTAGTGTAAATTAAGTCTCGCTACAAATTGGGCAAGTTAATTTGTGTAAAAAAAAAGAACTAAAATTGTTTACAATACATCTTATTTTATTTTGTATTCCTTTTTCAAACCAAGTGAACATCAATATTCAAAATCCTAGCATTTGAAATACTTAATACCCGCTTTACTCAACAAACAACCGCTTAAATAAAATGATTTTCAATACAAAAATTGAAATAACAAGATGAATTCTAAAATTCTCAAAACAATTTTTATGATTCCTTTTACTTCAAATCAACACACATATTTTTTAAAAACATTACATTAGAACATTTCACACTTCATTTACTAAAATCAAACAACCCCTCTAGAAAAAAAATTAGGTTAGGATATCCTAATCAAAAGTTAATCTGGATAAGCCTTTAAAGTTTAAATATAACTTTGGAAATGTGTGCAACATAA